>NC_045957.1:3309151-3408462 GCF_010909765.2 Amblyraja radiata | reverse complement strand
TCTTTCCCCCCTCACCCATCCTCCCTCTTCTCCTCCTCCCCACCTCCCTATCCCTCTTGCCCCTCTCTCGTTGTCTCTCTCTCTCCCTGTCTCTGGTCCTTCTCTCTCTGCCCTCACTCTCTATCCCCGCCCCCTTCCCCTCTCTCTGTGACTGCAAGTTGGGGGCTATGCATCAGTAGATAGGGTGGTTATGGGGTAAAAGGAGCAAATTAATAATATTAATTTAATATCAAGGGGGGTAATTAGCGTGAGTGCGGGGGGGGGGGGGGGGGTAGTTAGTGTGTGTGACGCTGCATACCGCCTCCCCCCCACAACCGCACGTTGGGGGAACAGACCCAAAGGGTCTGCACTTGGTTTAGTTTACAATATAAATTACTGATTTAGACAAGGGAATTGAATGCAACATCTCCAAGTTTCCGGATGACACGAAGCTGGGGGCGGTGTTAGCTGTGAGGAGGATGCTAGGAGGCTGCAAGATGACTTGGGTAGGCTGAGTGAGTGGGCAAATGCATGGCAGATGCAGTATAATGTGGATTATCCACTTTGGTGGCAAAAACAGGAAAGTAGACTTTTACCTGAATGGTGGCCGATTAGGAAAAGGGGAGATGCAACGAGATATGTGTGTCATGGTACACCAGTCATTGAAAGTAGGCATGCAGGTGCAGCAGGCAGTGAAGAAAGCGAATGGTATGTTAGCATTCATAGCAAAAGGATTTGAGTATAGAAGCAGGGAGGTTCTACTGCAGCTGTACAGGCTCACGGTGAGACCACACCTGGAGTTTTAGCTGCAGTTTTGGTCTCCTAATCTGAGGAAGGACATTCTTGCAATAGAGGGAGTACAGAGAAGGTTCACCAGACTGATTCCTGGGATGTCAGGACTTTCATATGAAGAAAGACTGGATAGACTCGGCTTGTACTCGCTAGAATTTAGAAGATTGAGGGGGGATCTTATAGACACTTACAAAATTCTTAACGGGTTGGACAGTCTAGATGCAGGAAGATTGTTCCCGATGTTGGGGAAGTCCAGAACAAGGGGTCACAGTTTAAGGATAAAGGGAAAATATTTTAGGACTGATGAGAAAAACATTTTTTACACAGAGAGTGTTGAATCTCTGGAATTCTCTGCCACAGAAGGTAGTTGAGGCCAGTTCATTGGCCCTATTGGCTAAAGGGGTCAGGGGGTATGGAGAGAAGGCAGGTACAGGATACTGAGTTGGATGATCAGCCATGATCATATTGAATGGCGGTGCAGGCTCGAATGGCCGAATGGCCTTCTCCTGCACTTATTTTCTATGTTTCTATGTTTCTAGAAGCCCACTGACGAAGCAGCATTAGAACTTCGCTCACATTCCAGATAACCGAGTACCTGGGCTTGGGAGGATTGGAATTAAAAACTCCCTTCATGAATATAGAGACTAATGGGTGAGTCCCCACTGAATGTATTTCTGACACCATGGGTAAATATGAGGACAGAGCACTTCTGGTTCTGTTAATCGTACTATAGCTTAACTTTTGATCGAAATAGAGGGTTGACAAAAAATCTAGCACATCTGGGATGCCTGCATTTGGATATGAAATATTTTGCCTTAAACAGAACACCTCCCACTTTCTTATCGGAGAGATGTATTGCTTTTGGGTACTATCCCTCCAGGCCGCATTGATAACATCCACGGTGCGCTCGGATAGTCCTCTCCCCAGGTATGGTCTCCTTAGAATCTGCAAATCAACAGATCAATGCGATCATGTAACGGATACTGATCGCCAGTTACCGGATTCACCAGTAGATGTTTGTGTTTGGGAACAATCATGCGAGGCTCAGTAGCCATCTCCAAAACATGATCATACCATGGCTAAGTAGGCCGTCGTGTACCACCAATACTCCTGAAGCGGAGTCCTGCTTGATTTTTTTGCAGGCATCGACTGACGTGGCAGAATGAGGGAAATACATGTATAAACATTCCACCCCAGTGCAGCGAGAACGCATCAACTGCTGCTGCCCCTGGATCTGGTTCCCATTAAACATATTTAAGCAACTGGTGGTTTAGTCTGGATGCAAACAAATCGATATCTGGCATCCCAAACCTAGCAATAACGTTTTCAAATATCTCATGGTTCAACATCCACACTATGTTGTCATTGAATTGTCGTGACCTTGTGCCTGCGACTATGTTGACCCTCCCAGGCAAATTAATTGCTGAAATCCAAATGTTTCTGTCAATACACCAGGTCCTGGTCTGATTAGCCAAGCTATCAGAAGCTTTCGACTTGACTCCACCCATATGATTCAGACACGCTACTGCTGGAGTGTTGTCAATTTGCACCTGCACATGTACATGACTTTTGGTAAGACAATAAGCTTTAAGCCCATAGAATGTTCCCAGATGCTCTAAATAATTGATCCCTCGCAAATGCAGAAGGGATGCCTCATCACTGTTCCATCTGCCTCCACAGCTGGAGCCCATATCAGTAGCATACCAACCTTGGCCACTGATATCAGTCTGTAAAACTGTAGAAGGTGGATCAACCAATACATTCCTCGAGCTAGTTGCAACATTCATATTCCACCATTGTATCTCAGAAATGGCTTCTGTTGGCAACTTCATAGGCCTATCAAAATGGCCTGCATGTGCTCTCAATGCTTGTTCTTTTGCTCGTTGTAATTGTTGATAATGCAGAGGCCCAAACTGCACAACTGGAAAAGCAGCCACGAGCTTGCCAATCAGCTTGGCCGCTTGTCTAATTGAGGGTAATATTACTCAATAAGCTTGACACACTCTTCAATTAACTGCTGCCTTTTTTTCACTCGGCAGAGTCATTAACATGTGATCTGCGTTAATGGTGAAGCCTAAGTAATCAATAACTTTAACCGGTGTTAATTTGGATTTATCTGGGTGGGTAATGAACCCCAACTGCTCAAAAGTGAATTTAACAGCTGACACAGATGACTCAGCTGCCTCCAGAGTGTTTCCTACAATAAAAATATCATCCAAATAGGCCATTACCACATGACCGTGAGTTCGGAGTAAGCCAAGAATTGGTTTTAATAATTTGGTAAAAAATATCGGAGCTGAGGTTAAAGTATTAGGCAGTGCTTAGAATTGCCACAATTGACCCACCCAGGTAAATTTCAAATATCTCCTATCATCACAACGAACAGACACTGAGTAATAAGCGTCCTTGAGATCTATGCTTGTCATATAACACCCTTTGGAGTCTGTTTAGGTCCAGCTGTTTAGCAATAAAAAAAGCTTCCATTTTGAAGTGTCTATGCTGCACAAAAGGGTTGAAGCTCGTCAGGTCCAGAATGATTCTCCACCCCCCATCTTTTTTAGACCTAGGAAAAATACTTGACATAAACTGATGGGATTGACGAACCGACTTCTCAATAACCCCTTTTTTGCACAATATCTCAAGCTCTGCCTGTATCTGTATATTCTCTTCGTGTGAAAACACGAGTGTCCGACATGGGGCATGCTGAGTGGGCGGACACACAGTAGGGTAGAATTCATTCCGAAACCCCTCTATACTGCCCAGCACAATTGAATCTGATGTTATCTCTTGCAATTCTTTGAGAAGCAAGTGTAACCTGCCCCCAACTTGAACAGCTTCCCCACTTAACTTATTTTCTTGAGGTGCAAAGTCTCTGCCCTGCACACTTCCTGACTGGGCGTGTTGCCCCCGGCCCCTCCTAGGGAAAATCATCTTAGACAGTGTCTGTGGCAGGATACCAGGGTCGAGAGTTGGAGCATGAACGACTCGTTTCCTCACCAGTCCCTGTGAGAGCGCCCCGTCGTTAGGGGGAAACCATTTGCCCATTCGGCTACTTGATGGTACTTTGATGAGGCCCACAGTTTTAGCCTCTTCGTCCAGTTCCTTGACTCGCTTTGCGAGGTGCTTGCCGAAAAATAGATTTGGTAACTGGACATTATTTGGTTTTCAGAGTGCTGCAAATTTCGGGTGTATGGAGGACGTATGGCACTCTCCCTGAGGCCGTTCATTTCAAACTGTGCACTGCACAAAAGCCCCAGAGCATCCTGGTGTACTTCCGTCATGTGCCCCTCGATCAATGTTCTGGCAAACGCAGTGATGCCTGCTGCTAATAATTTGAGCACCCTCTGGAGCTTCAATTCTTGGGTCCTCATTGCAACCCCCATTTGGCCCCATATCACATGGATGACCACCGGCACCATTAACAACCCAGTTAGCCGGGGTTTCATACTTACTCGCAGTATCATCCACAGTTAGCTCCTGGAGCTGATGGGAGAGCATATAATTGATTGCGGTTGCCAGCTCCACCCCCCCCCCCCCCCCCCCCCCCCCCCCCCCCCCACCCCCATGACTCCCCTGCTTATTTGGAGACTGCGAATTTTTCAGACAGGTTAGGCACAAACACCTCTTGTCCTTCACCCTTAGGGCTATACACAGCCACTACCTCGGCATCAACATCCTCTTGACCCGGCTCACCCTCCTCCTCCATAAGGGGGCGATTATGGAGCCCTACTACAGGCGCTGCTGGCACAGGCTCTCCAATAGCCTGGCGAGAACTGCACTCCTCCTCCCGGAGCGCGTCCTTCTCGAGCAACCTCTCCAACAGGTGCTCGATTAGTGAGAGCCGTGAGCAAAAGGTCTGTCCTGGCACGGCTCTGGGTCAATACCCCTGGCAGACTTGAATGTGGCCTTGCGCCCTACCAGCGCGGTAACGCTGCTCTCAGGCAACGAGTCTGAACTCGCAAGCCCCCCTGCTTGCGACAAAGTCGGAGAACTAGGCGGGCACCCACTGACCGTACTCTACCGGTCCTCTACACTTTATTTTGCCACGGGTCGCCTCGCCTTCACCTTGCTTGCTTTCTGCATCGTTCCTGGAACACAACCACCGACACAGAAAGCTGCCCCAAGAATAAGTTTTTTCACTTCCCTTGAATTTTAAACTTACCCGCTGGAGGACCTCTGCTGCTCCAACCGGTCCCTACACCAATGCGTCTGACGCAATGGCGCACGTGCGGCTGAACGGGGTTCTTCACGTAGTCACTCACGTGATTCCGAAGTAAAATAGAGAGAGTACAGAGGAGATTTACGGGAATGTTGCCTGGATTTCAGCAACTAAGTTACAGAGAAAGGTTGAACAGGTTGGGTCTTTATTCTTTGGAGCGCAGAAGGTTAAGGGGGGACTTGATAGAGGTCTTTAATATGATGAGTGGGATAGACAGAGTAGGCGTGGATAAGCGTTTTCCATTGAAAGTTGGGAATATTCAAACAAGAGGACATGATTTGAGAATTAAGGAACAGAAGTTTAGGGGTAACATGAGGGGGAACTGGTTTACTCAGAGAGTGGTAGCTGTGTGGAATAAGCTTCCAGTGGAAGTGGTGAAGGCAGGTTCGATTTTATCATTTAAAAATAAATTTGATAGGTATATGGACGGGAAAGGAATGGAGGGCTATGGTCTGAGTGCATGTAGATAGGACTAGGGGAGAATAAGTGTTCGGCACGGACTAGAAGGGCCGAGATGGTCTGTTTCCGTGCTATAATTATTATATGGTTATATGGTTATATGGTTATATGATCACAATGAATGGCGGTGCTGGCTCGAAGGGCCGAATGTCCTCATCCTGCACCTAATTTCTATGTTTCTATGTTACGCATTCATGAACTCACCTGCATCAGAAAATCCACTGAAATCAACGCCGTAAGCGCCAACGCCAAAACCAACACCATTTAAATGCATCAGCGCTACTGCGAACTCCAGATGTTAGCGCCGGTAAGGGAATCCCCGATCAGAGGGGAATCCCCAACCTCGCGGAGGCGCGCAGGTATAGTAGGAACCTTACCTACAAACACCGGAGAGGCCCTCATGGGGTCCGGAATCGAACCAATCGGGCAGGACACCCCTGCAGCAACGGAGCTGGAGGTGCAGACTCTTTGGGAATTCCGATCTCAGGGGATTCCCCAACTTCGCGGAGTCCTATAAATACTCTACCTTCAAACACCGAGGAGGGCTCCATGGAGTAGAGAAACGTGGCCGTCGGGCTGGACTACAGGTCAGACTGAAGCTGAGGGGACTTCGGCTCCCCTCCCTACTATCCTACTGGCCAGCGTACAATCACTAGAAAATAAAGTGGAGGACTTAAGGGCAAGGCTGATTTATCAAAGGGAGCTGAGGGAATGCACTGTCTTCTGTTTCAGAGACATGGCTCACCCCCAGCTCCGCAGTCTCAGCGGTCCAGCCTGAAGGGTTCTCCATCCACCGTATGGACCGTACACAGGCATCTGCGAAAGTGAGAGGAGGGGGCGTCTGCCACATGGTCAACTCTGCGTGGTGCTCCGATGTGGCAGTCCTGTCCAACTCCTGCTCTCCACACCTCGAACATCTGGCGGTGAAGTGCCGCCCCTTCTACCTTTCGAAGGAATTCACCTCCATCATCCTGACCGCGGTCCACATCCCACCCCAAGTAGACGGCCGTCTGGCACTGGAGGAGCTGCACGCCGTGGTCAACAAACACCAGACGTATTACCCCAAGGCGTTTACCACCATAGCTTGAGACTTCAACAAAGCAAACCTGAAGAAATTACTCCCTAACTTCCACCAACATGTCTCCTGCTGGACCAGAGGAACAAGCACCCTCGGCCACTGCACCCTTCTAAAGTCCAAACACCGGGCATTCATGTCTGAAGATAGCGAGGACCTCAAGAAGACCGGATACGACCTTATAAGGCCATCAAAAGTTCAAAAGAGACTTCTGCTCCAAGCTGGAGGATCAGACGGATGTTCGGCAGCTGTGGCGGGGCCTGAATGCAATAACGTTCTACAAGGCAAAATCAGAATCTTATCTGTAGGTAGGGTCACAGCCATATCTGCAGAGTTTATGACAAAACCTAGATATATAATAAATTATGTCGGTTCAAGTATGGATTTTCCTGGATGAATAACAAAACCCTAGATATTCTAGGAGTGCCTTGGTTGCTGAAACAGCTAACTCTGTGACACATGATCTCTTCCCTACAGTAAGCATGCCCTCTATAAACCCCATGACAATATGCCCTTTAGATCTGAGTATGGCAACACTGGCTTTAGAATATTTGTAAATAGCCTTGGGCAAAGCTCTACCCCTTAGGTAGAGCCTACAATTTCCATATCTGGCCTTGCCAAATAAACTTCAGATATATCATGTGACTCTCGTGTATTGATACTGAATAGTATGCATCTTCGAGATCGATTGAGGCCCTGACACAATCCTCTGTAATCAACTATTTGGCTGAATGAAAAATATCCAATGGTTATGTTCCAAGCACGTGTTCAGACTAGCCAAATCCTAGAGTGATTCGGTATCCTCCATTTTTCTTCAACCTTGAGAAGATATTAGAAATATACCTCTCTTGTTCATGGGCAGACTGCTCAATCACATCCTTTTGGTGTAATTTCTCCATTTCAACTAGGATAGCCATAGTTTCCTCTTTAGACTGTATGTACGGGAGTCTTGGCTTCTGTTACCGCAGAGGAAATTGATCAGTCAGAAATTCAATCTTATCACCAATTATGCTTTGTAAAATGATAGGATCTGAAGTTATCGGTCCCTACCTGTTTATGAACAGTCTCAAACTAATTCCGACTTGAATATCGTCAGCACATCTATTGCGATCGATGGAATAATATTTACATACCTCAACGGCCTACACCCCCTGGTCGCTTTGCTGTCCATGACGAGACAGACAGTGGTTGTAGGTGTGATCAAGGCAGTTTCTAACAAAGAACTTGCTGTAAAAACCACCAAGGCTGCCAATTAAATAATAGGCAACAGGTGATTCTCACCACCAGCCACCAAGATCCAGCAACCGATGAGACGGACACCACCAAAATGGCCTTAGGCGGTTGATCAATAGTCAACTGACCCTAGATTTTGCTCTGTCCCTTTGGCTCTGACATCATGGCCTGCTGGAGAACGATACTGAGTATGCAGAGTGCGCTGCCTCCATGGTGAGCTCTGTAAACCCGCGCATAAAAAAGTCCACTGGCTTGGTTTTAATTGTGTAGGCCTGGTGTTCCAACCAGCCTCAGTGTAGCGGTATCTGCCGCTAGCTTGTTAGGAATTATATGCATTCCGGTAGACGGAAGTCTTTCGCACAAAGGGTGTCTTCACCACACCCACCGCAGCCTTGAATTTCTCTTGCAGGTCTTTTACTTGCTTCCCCAAAGAGATCCTTGCAGACTGCACATTAATAGCCTTACACAAATTTAGCATATATTGGGTTGGTCTCAGGCCTTATACCATCCTTTGCAACACAATTGAGCTCAAACTGTGCATTACACAGAGGTGCTAAGGCGTCCTCTGCAAAGCAGACAGCTGAGTTCCCTCCACCGATCTTGCAAAGGCCGTTAACTCTCTTGTGAGGAATCCCTGAACTCGCTGGAGTTTTAAGTCTTATGACATTGTTTTGTCATTCAGATTGCCACAAATGGTGGCATTAAACTCCAGTGTCTGGCAGTTATCAGGACTAGCATGCTTTCCAGCAGTGTCCTGCATGTTCTTCTCATTCAACTGATGATGTGAAGTAACCAATGCTACTGGCCAGTTCTTCCTCTAAAGGTCCTCCTAACCCCGAGGGGATGGCAAATTTAGTGACAAGTGCCAGCAGCTCCTTTTTAGACTTGGGTTGAAGTTGTTGAGGGAATTCGAGTTCACTGTCAACTTCCCCACAGTCAGAGTCTACCACGTAATACTCCTCAAAACACCTCTCCTCCGATAGGGAGATATCATAAAGCAACACTGAACCACGTATTGCTGCCGCAGACATCTGACTGGAACTGCCTGTATCGGTCGCCGGTGTACGGAACACATTCCCTTCGTCCAGCCTCTCAATCAGGTTTTACAGTTTTGAGAGCCGACAGCTGATATCCACAATGGATGTTGAGGCAGTACCGTGCTGCCCAGTATTGTCCTTTTGGACATATTTTGCCGTTTAGGCCTTGGCCTTCCCGGAACTCGAGTCGCCAAACTGCTCCCTTTCGGAGCATTTACTTTTAATTTATTTATTTACTTTCTACATCTCGAACCTGCAAATCAGCTAATAATGCTAGTTGCAAGTTAGGCCTTTACAGGTTTACCTATCCGCGAGAGGATGGCAAAATATGTTCCAACGTCCTGAAAGCTCTTTTTAACCGTGAGGTGAACGTATTTTGCATATGTTGCCTCCCCCCCCCCCCCGTAGATGACATATGCATGTGACCCTTAATATAGTTACCTCATCACTACTAACCACTCCCCATATCACAAGTATAATTACAACCTCCCCACCCACATGTCGCTCTCTAGTTTCCGTGACAGACCACGTACAGCTAGTGCTCTCTGTAATGCCACAGTATGAATGTAATAAAGAAGTAAAGTCACAGTGTGTCGATAACATTTCTTTACACCCCCCTCCCCCATCACTCAGTTATCCTCACTCCTGTGAGAAGCCTGATAATCTCAATCTTATATGTTGAGGCAGTGCTTCCCTGGCCAAAGATGGAGAAGATTGAGAGCGCGCATCACCAGACACAGGAACTGTTATTTACCCTCTGTAATCAGGATTCAGAACGGTTCTTACATAAGTTAAGATATTGTCTAATTTGCCTATCCCCATTGGGTACATTGGACTTTGTCTGTGGAACTGACGCGCTACAATGCTGAGAACTATTGGATATTCTGCACTCTGTATCTTCCCATTTGCTCTTCCATTTGTACGTCCGTTTAGTTTGATTGTATTTATCTGAAGTGATTGCACAACATAAAAAAACAACGATTTCTACTGCAGCTCGGTACACATGACAATAACAAAGATAAACCTAAACCTGATCGCTTCATCTCCGCCCCAAGGAAAACCATCTATCCAGTCTCTTCTGATAACTGAAGTCCACCAATCCTGCAACCAACTTCTGAATATCCTCTGCATCCTCTCTAGTTTTCCCAGTCACATCCTTCCGATAGTATGATGACCAGAAATGCACACAATATTCCAGGTGTAGTCTCACGAGTGCCACAATAGACAAAACAGGATGGTTTACAACTATATTGGCAAGGATGTGGGGTATCATACGGTACATAGGTACGCGAGACGTTAGCAGTTGGTAAGGCGGGTGGTGTGGGAACGGTTAGTGGAGAGAATAGGCAGATGAAAGACAGATAGCAAGGGAGGAGTTGGTTTAGACTGCATGTCTTTTCATGTAGGACTGGCAGCTACAGGTGATCAGGAGAGACAGGATAGGGGGGGGGGGGGGGGGGAGAGAGGAGGGGTTTGCTTTGTTGATTATGGACGATGTCACGGCAGTGGTAAGAGGTGACATTAATAGACAATCGTCAGATTTATTCGTCACATGCACAGTAAAGTGCAGTGAAATGGACTTGCCAGCAGCGGTACAATAAAAAAGAACACACAATACACAATAAAAAATCTTTACACAAACATCCACAACAGCATTCATCACTGTGGTGGAAGGCACAACGTTTAGTCAGTCCTCCTCCATTTCCCCCCGTGATCGGCACCACCAACCTCCGCAATCGCCGCCACGGGCGGCCAGATGTCCAGGTGTGCAGTCCCGAATCGGTGCGTCCTTACCGGAGACCGCGGCTTCAAGATGGTGTACGCCGCAGGCCGTAGGTGGGAGCTCTTCTCCAGGGAACACTGGCGAGGGATCTCGCTCCGGATGGTAGGTCCCCGCCGCGCCCACGGTTAGAGCACCGCTGACCGCGGCTTCAAGCTGATGTCGGCCGCGGGCCGGCGTTCGGAGATTTTCTACACCGAGGTCCCCAATGGTAGATCCCAGGCTCCGGACGCCGAGCCCGCGGCCTCAGGCTGGTGTAGGCCGTGGGCAGGCGGTCGGAGCTCTTCTTTTCCGGGGTCCCCAACGAAGAACCCCAGGCGCCGGACGCCGCTCCAGCTGGAAGCTCCGCCGACCGCGGGGTCAGGCTGCCGCGGGCCAGCGATCGGATCACTCCCTGCTTTGAACCCCGGTGAGGGTTCGCCCACTCCACGTTGAAAAAGTTCTCGCTGTGCGCGCTGCTGAAGCTCCGGGCACATATTCGGG
Source organism: Amblyraja radiata (assembly GCF_010909765.2). Lineage (NCBI taxonomy): Eukaryota > Metazoa > Chordata > Chondrichthyes > Rajiformes > Rajidae > Amblyraja > Amblyraja radiata. Next base: position 3,397,405 of record NC_045957.1, on the reverse strand, counting down.
AAAGGCCGCTCCGATCCTTTTTGTTAGGCCGCGATGGAGGCGACATGGAAAAAGTTGCCTCTCCGTGGAGGAGGCGACCGAAGCTGTTTCCCCCTTACCCCTCACCAAACCCCACACAAGAATCTTGTGACAAGACACACAGAGAAACATTAAAAACACACATTGGGACATACGAAATAGACAAAAAAAAGTAGGTAATTACTTGGGGGCAGCCGGCTCGCAGCGCCCCCACCGACCTCACCTATGGACGACTCGTCTAGTGAGGTTATATGGGTGGAACCTAGGAACAAGAATGGGATGATCACTTTGTTCGGGTTGTACTAGAGACCCCCGAAGCGTCAACGGGAATTGGGAGAACATATATGTCAGGGGATCGACGACAGCTGCAGGTCAAATAAGGTTGTGGTAGTTGGGGTTTCAACTTCCCAAATATTGACTGGGAAAATCATAGTGAGAAGGGTTTAAATAAGGTACAATTCCTCAAAGGTTGTTCAGGAGAGTTTTCTGAAGCAGCACATGCAAGAGGTGAACACTGACTCTAGATTTGGGAAATTGGGAAGTGAAGTTAATGAAGTGTTTGTGGAATTTTGGGAACACTAATAGTAACCACAGTGCTATTAGGTTAAAGATAGTTATGGATAGGGGAAGAGAGCGCCCACATATTAAACTGTTCAACTGAGGTGAGGCTAACTTTGATGGTATGAGAAAAGGTCTCGGTCAAGTTGAACGGAACAGGTTATTCGAGGGGAAAGAAATACCGGCCAAAGAGGACGTTTTAAAAAGTGTGCTGACCAAAATTGATAGATTGATTGATAGAATGTATTGCCACACAACCAGGGTCGGTGGAATTTTGGGTTGTCAGCGGCGGTACAATAATAAAGAACACACAACCGCAATAAAAAATATAACACAAACATCCACCACAGCATTAATCACTGTGGTGGAAGGCACAGAACTTGGCCAGACTTCCTCCATTTTCTACCGTGGTCGGGACCTCCACCCTCCGCAGCCGTTGCTGCGGGCGTCCAGATGGTAAGGGACAAAGTCAAAGGCAAGGTAAGTCCAGGATCGGCTCTTCCCCACCGGAGACCGCGGTTTCAGGCTGGTGTAGGCCGCAGGCCGGCGGTCGAAGATATAAGGTTCCCGCCGCGCCGCAGCCAGAAGCACCGCAGACCGCAGGGCCGGTGGTCGAAGCTCCCTTCCAGGGGTGATGGTAAGTCCAAGCCGGACCCGCGGTAGAAGTTGGCCGCGGGCCGGCAGTGATGGCTCCAGAAATTCAGGATACGTTCGTCCTCGTTAGGGTAAAGTGCAAAACAGGCAAACGTAAAGAAGAATGCGCGGCATCGGTATAGGCATCTGGGATCAAGTGCATCCTTGGAGGGCGTTCGGGAACTAAGGCGTCAACTGAGAAAGGAGATCTGAAGGGCAAAATGGGGCCAGGAGATAGTTCTGGCGGGTAGCATTAAGGACATTTCCAAACGATTTTCTCGGCCTTTCGTGGAGCTCGGAGAGGCAGCAAGCAGAGGCAGAGAGGGGAGACTATTGGGTTGAAACTCCGTGAGAAAGAAGGCGAGTCACAGGGAAAGACAGTTTAAAAAGAGCGCCTAGACCCAGCTTCAGGTAATTTACAATTAGCCCTAAAGTAGTTAAATAGGTAAGAGATTAAAAACAAGTGCAGCTGTAGCGGAGCGGCCTTCCTGAGGAGAAAATAAGTGCCTTGGTGAGTAAAGTGTGACCCTTTGGCTCAAATGCCTTGGTGACTGAGACAAGGAGTCTACACTTGATTCCAAAGCTGTGATTTTTTTGTCCGTTTAAGAAAAGGCAGGTAAATTGGTGCAATGTGTTTCCTGCAAGATGTGGGAAGTCAGGGACACTGCTCGTACTTCTAGAAACTACGTCCAAGTCAAGTCAAGTCAAGTTTATTCGTCACATACACATACGAGATGTGCAGTGAAATGAAAGTGGCAATGCTCGCGGACTTTTGTGCAAAAGACAAACAACCAAACACATTATAAACACAATCATAACACACATATTCTTTTACGTAATAAATAATGGAAGGAAAAACGTTCAGTAGAGTTAGTCCCTGGTGAGATAGGCGTTTACAGTCCGAATGGCCTCTGGGAAGAAACTCCTTCTCAACCTCTCCGTTCTCACCGCATGGCAACGGAGGCGTTTGCCTGACCGTAGCAGCTGGAACAGTTCGTTGCAGGGGTGGAAATGGTCTCCCATGATTTTATTTGCTCTGGAGTTGCACCTCCTGTTGTATAGATCCTGCAGAGGGGCGAGTGAAGTTCCCATAGTGCGTTCGGCCGAACGCACTACTCTCGATAGAGCCTTCTTGTCCTTGGCAGAGCAATTCCCAAACCAGATGGTAATATTTCCGGACAGGATGCTTTCCACCGCCGTTGCGTAGAAGCACTGGAGGATCCTCGGAGACACTCTGAATTTCCTCAATTGCCTGAGGTGGTAAAGGCGCTGCCTTTCCTTACTCACGAGTGCTGAGGCGTGTAATGCCCATGTCATATCCTCGGAGATGTGGACTCCCAGATATTTGAAACAGTTCACCCTATCCACAGGATCCCCATTTATCCTCAATGGAGTGTACGTCCTCGGATGATGTGCCCTCCTAAAGTCCATGATCAGCTCCTTCGTTTTTTTGATGTTCAAGAGGAGGCTGTTATCCTGGCACCAGAGTGCTAGATCAGCCACCTCAAGGAGAGAGAAAAGAGATGAGAGAGCAGGAGGAGAGAGAAGAAGGGCGAGAGAGGAGGTGAGAGAAGGGCGAGAGAGAAGGGAGAGAGTTAGGGGGAGAGAGAGAAGTGGGGAGAGAGAAGGGGAGAGGGGAGCGTGAGCATCATTTCCCCACACAAGCCGTAGGTGACTGGGAAATCTGAACCCAAGCACCAAGTTGAAAGCGGCCGAAGGTGTACAACGGCCACCGTCCGCGGGCTGCGGGTCGGGTGGAGCGGAGGTTTGGGAGGACAATGTTCATGCCTTCACAGTGATGTGATGGGCGCGGGGGTCTGGACCAATCGCTGACAAATCCCGCCCCCCGGCAACGCCAAGTCCGTTATTGGACTTTTCTGTTAAGCGGCATTCGGTCATTTGGCTTGTGGGCTTCGTCGCCTTTCGGGTAGGTGGCATTTCGACAGAGCGGCCATTCGATAAGTTTGCTTTTAGGCGACGCAGCTTTTCGTTTTTTTGGCTTTAGGCGTCCCGCCCTTTTCGGTTAGTTTGCATTTAGGCGTCCCATCCTTTCGGTTAGAAAGGCCTTTCGTCTTCATACTCTTTCGGTTTATTGGCGTTTCGGCCTCGTTTGCATTCGGTTCTTTGGCTTCGACTTCTTTGCTTCGGCCTCAGGTCCGTCGGCGCCACGTCTGCACATGGATTTTTCTATTTTCTGACCGTTAACCAATCAACGAACTTTCTCCTTCGTAATGGTAACTGCACTCACGTCTACCTTCTGATTTTCTTGGATTTCTGACATGTTGATAGTTTCTTCCATTGTGAGATTGACGAAAACATCTTATTCTTATCGTCTGCTATTTCTTTGTTCATCACTATTTTTCTCGCATCATTTTTGGGCGGTCAAATCTTATCTCTTTTTCTCTTTATATGTGTCCCACCGGACATGATACCAAGTAAATCTAATGTTCTCTGGTTAAAGATGATCCACATCCCTCAATTTCCTTCATTTGCTCGTGGTTGCTTAAATACCTCTTCATATTTGCCCCCGCCATCACACCAAGCATTCCAGACACCCTCCACTCTCAGTCCAAATTATGCCCCTTCCTCTCCAGCTTATCGGGACCATCCTTAAGACTGGAGAAGATACACAGATCATCGGCAAGGCCCCAACACACTCCTCTCTTGCCTCTCGCAATAAGCTTGGATAAATTCCATTGGGCCCGAGGGACTTTTCAACCGTAATGGTCAACAGTTCCAACACTAATTCCTTCCTGAGAAATTGTTGTTTTCAGTATCCCCCACACTGATCTCGCATCCCTTCATATCCCTTAGAGAATACCAATGCAAAGTATTCATTTAGTATCTCGCCTGCAAGCACAAATCCCATATTTAACATTGAGCGGACATGCTTTCCCCTTTTTACGCTTTGCGTTTTCATGTACGAACAGAGGGCCTTGGCATGTACTCTAATCCGAGTCGCCAATGACATTCCATAGTCCATTTTGGCCGTTCTGATTGTCCGCTTGAGTTCTTTCTTGCTTTGTTTGAGTTCCTCCAAAAAAAAAATTGAATTCATATTTTCGACGCCCCTGTACAGTACCCCTTTTCACCAAATGTAGAAACTCTTTGCTCATCCAACATAATCCTTTTCCTTCCTCCTTGCTGGAGCAGTCCAGAAGTGCATTTTGATCAACTGGCCTTTAAAGACTGCCAGAATGAGGCTAATCGAAAAATTGGAAGAACAACACCTCATATTTCATTTGGGCGGCTTACAGCCCAGCATATGAACATTGATTTATGTAATTGAAAGTGATAATTGCATCCCATCTCCCTCCGGCCAACCCCTATCTGGTCGTCGTACTAGTTTCACTGTCGTCCTGTTGAGTTTCGCTAGATATGTTAATCGTTAGCACCTTCCCAACAGCTAACAATAGAACATTGTGGGCTCAATCTTTCTTTGATCATCTTTGCTGACTGATCTACCTTTTTTGCACAATTTTGTTCTATGTACCTTTCATATCTTTCGGTTCCCTATCCTCTGACTCTCAATCTGATGAAGGGTCTCGACCCGATATGTCACCTATTTCTTTTCTCCATAAATGCTACATGACCTGTTCAGTTACTCCATTTTTTGTGCCCTTCTTCACAAATGTCAGATCTGGACATACCCAATAAAACCCCTCCCAATGTATTCACATAGCTGCTGACCGATGAGACTATTCCACTGAATAAACCCAAGCCAATATCGGGGATGGTAAATCGCCCACTACAACATCTGGTTTTATTTTACATCTTTTTCCGCAATCTAACACACATCTGTTCCCCAACCTTCCGCTGGCAATCGGACGGCCTGTAGTATAATCCCATTAGAGTGATTGCAACATTCTTATTTCTGAGATCTCCCCATATAGCCTCGCTGGAGTAACACTCAAGTACGTGCTCTCTGAGTGTCCGCCGAGATATAATTCCTGATTAATACAGTAAAACGTTCACCTATTCGACCTATATCTCGACCACGTTTGAAACATTTCGAAACCCTGAAACGTTGAACAACCAGTCTTCTCCCTTTGGAATCATTTCACCTTAAAGGTCACCAAATGAAAGGTCCAAGCATTCATCCAGGCTCTAGATTCATCTGATATACACACAATACTCCATGGGTTGAAATAAACACAATTCGGCATAGCTATTTCACATCTTCCGTTAGCTTCTCTTTACGTTTTCTTCCTTTAGGACTTTCTGGTCCTAGCATCCGCCTGCTTATTCGTCCGCCCATTTGCTGACCACCTGCTGTAGCCGCCAGATCCTCCCACTTTAGTTTCAGCGCTCCCTACGAGAACTAGCGACGTTTCCAGCTAATATATCGGATTTAGGAGCACCTCGTTCCGCTAGACAGGTCAGCTCTGCTCCAGAAGAAATCCCGATGAACCAAACATCACGGTCCATGCTCACGACGCCAACGCCTTAACCATGTACTCACCTGTCCTATCTTGCACGTGGCACCGGTTGTTTATTGTTGTTTATTTTATTAGAAGTTAATACAGTACAAAACAATACAGTGGTACATAATTTTAGGTGCCAACTATGTCATAACGTAATACATTCTATGTACAACCTCTAGTTTTATGTTTTTGAAAAGGAAGTAAAAAAAACAAAAAATAGAGGGAAGAAAAAGAGGAACAATAGATAGTAGAAAATAGAAAAACGTGAAGTGTGTATATAAGAAAAGAAAAAGTAGAAAGTAGAAATAGGAGAAAAAGACCCTTAAAAAAGAAAATTTCAAATCTTTGTTCGGAGATGTAAATCTATCCACGACCTGACCTGAAATCAGTAATCTTCACGGTACCGCTGCATCACATGATTCCAAAAAGTCGATGAAAGGGGACCAACTCCTTAAGAATTTGTCATATTTATCTATTAGGCGGAGTCTCATTTCTTCAAGGCGTGCTATGTTCATCATATTCCTAATCCACATTTTAATAGTTGGTGTAGCTGTATTTTTCCAAAATTTAAGTATCAATTTCTTTCCAATTATTAACCCATAATTAAAGAATACTTTTTGGTCTTTGTTTAAATTGATATCTTCTACTATTGTTCCAAATATAAACAATTCCGTATTAGGTTCTATTCTTGACTTGAAGAGCTTTGTAAATATATCAAATATATCGCTCCAAAAGTTATTCAACGTTGTACATCCTACAAATGAATGTGTTATATTGGCATTTTGAAACAAACATTTATCGAATCTGGGAGAGACGTTTGGGTAGAATTTATTCAACCTCGTTTTTGAATAATATAGTCTATGTAATAATTTAAATTGAATTAAATTATGTCTTGCATTAATGGAACAATTATCTGTGTTCATCAGATACTTTTCCCATCTATCTTTCGGGATCTTTATCATTAGTTCATGCTCCCAATCTTCTCTTATTGCCTCTGTTGAGGGTAATTCTCTATTTAATATACTATTATAAAAATATGATATTAGTTTTTGTGAATCAGCCTTAATATTCATTGCTTCTTCTAAAGGGTCTAAAAATATAGTTTGAAATCTATGTATATATTTCTTCATAAAGTCACATATCTGTATATATTTAAAACATTGATTATCATTCAGTTTAAATTTCTTTTAATTGTTGAAATGATAACAATTTGCCCAATTCATACATATCTCCTATTTTCCTAATCCCCAGTCTATCCCATTGTTTATATGTTTTGTCGATAAGAGGCGGTTTGAATGCAGGATTGTTCAATATTGGGGTTAGTACTGATAGATTATTTAATTTCAAGGATAATTTTATTTGTTTCCAAATTCTTATTGTATTGTGAATAATTGGGTTCTTCTTATATATTATACTGTTCAATTTTATCAGTGAGAACAAGATCGTAACTATATCGTACGGGAAACACTCCTCTTTCTCCATTCTTATCCACTCCGACTGGTGAGTGGAACTTTCCAACCAGTACATTATGTTCTTAATATGCACTGCCCAGTAGTAATCCGTAAAGTTAGGTAATGATAAACCCCCAACTTCTTTAGGTTTACGCAAATGCTTTCTTTGAATTATGTGTGCTCTATAATCCCATATAGAATTAGTGATATTAGAATCTAGTTAAAAAAAAAAAATATTTTGGAATATATATTGGGATCGCTTTAAACAAATATATTAATTGTGGTAAGAAAGTCATCTTTATAGCGTTAATTCTACCTATCAATGAGAGCGGGAGCGGTTGTAATCCGGAGATTCCTCACCTCGAGGTTCTGCTATTTCATCTCTTTTCTAACTCCATGTGTTCACTCTGTGGGGTTTAACCCCGTTAAGCATTTGTGTACTGTGCAAAATGACTTCATGCTGCCCCCCTCTTCCCCATATGCATGTTCAACAACCTCTCCGAGGCATCATGACCGTGCATGGGGAGGCAAACCAACATCATGGAGTCTGGATTGCGGTCAATGGATTGTCAATCTGCTCCCACTAACGAACGAGTCTCCATGCTGTTTCGTCCGGTCCGCTTTCACTTTTTGCCGCTGTGGTTCAGTCACATTTACTGCCCCCGACCTCAATGTTGCCACTCGTCCCCGCGACATGTCACTTTCCTTAAAATAATTCACTTGCTTTGGAGGGGTAGGCCACTGGATATATATGTACTCACTGCCTACATACCTTTGTAATTGTCGCCTGTCTAACTGCTGCCTGGACGTTAAACGCGACCACCTTCTGCATGACATTCTCATACACTCGGACGATTCTGGGATGGGTGAGTCCACAACATTAGTTCCCCAACCTGGTGATTGAGGAGATACAGCTGTGCGGACTTCCTACAGATCTGGTTCTCAGGGAGACTGGAAGTGGCCCTGGTCTCCGGTACTTCGCAGGAGGACCGCGTTTGTGTCCTTATTGCTACTTATGTAGGCGTGTACAGTAAAACCTTAGAAATAAAATAAAACACTAAGCTCTCGGCGAAATCTCTGAAGCAGAATGATAGATGTAATTTAATCCGAAGCGCTACTATGAGAGTACGAATATGAGGGGAAAGTAGACAGTTAATGGCAAGGCTCTTAACGGCACTGATAAACAGAGGGAGTCCATAGCAGGGGGAGTGGCAAAGAGGGCATATGGTATGCTGGCCTTCATTAGTCGAGGCATTGAGTGCAAGATTGAAGGCACGAGACAGGTTTATAGGACACTCGTCAGTCGACATTTCTGGTCGTCCCTACACTGAAAGGTCGTGGAGATTTTGGAAACTAGCGCAGCACTCTGGTCGAGAAAATAGCTTGGCAACGTTTCGAGTCAGGACCCTTCTTCGTGCCCCAACGTATCGTATCGAGACCCTTCTTCAAGAAGGGTGCCTACCGGAAACGTCGCGTATCCATGTTTCCTGATGTACTGACTATCTTGGTGAGACATTCCAATACTCTATATCTCCTTTGTAAACCACCATTTACTGACCCTTCCTTCTACATTTACCAGAATTATGCCTTGATTGCAGAGTATTGGATTGTATTATCTGGAATACTTAGACTTAGATCCTTTATTTGTCATTCAGACCTTGCGGTCTGAACGAAATGTCGTTGCCTGCAGCCATACATATAATAATAAACAACAAAACACACAATAAACACAAATTAACATCCACCACAGTGAGTTCACCAGGCACCTCCTCACTGTGATGGAGGCGAACATCTTAGGGTTACTGTCTCTTCCCTCCTTATTCTCCCTCTGCGTTGAGGCGATATGTTGTTAACCCACCCGGCAATGGTAAATCAGTCCCGCGGCTCACCGAGCTCAGCGAACGGGCCGGTTCAAGCTCCGCGGCCCGGGGTGGCCGAAGCTGCCGCCCTCCAGTCCAGCGGACGCAGCTGTTGCCGCGGGAGCTCCGGAAAACAGGCACCAGCCTGTGACCTGCGAGCTCCCGACGATATCGTCCACTGGCCCGCGGCCGACGCCGGATTTAGGTCGCCGCCGCCAGAACGCCGCCTCAGCTACCGGAGCCCCGTCTCTGCCCCGCGCCGGGCCGCCTGAGTCACCGGAGCACCTTCTCAGCCCCGCGCCGGGCCGCCCTCAACGGCGCACCACCTCAGCCCCGCGCCGGGCCGCTCTCACCGGAGCGCCGTCTCAGCCCCGAGTCGTGCCGCTGCCACTGGAGCGCCCGAACGCCGTCACAGCTCGAAGACGGCCAGCCTCGCGTTGGTGAGGCCGGGCTGGCTCTGCCTCCGGAGCCTCGAGGTCGGTCGCAGGTAGGAGGCCGCCAGCTCCGCCATTTGGCCTCAGCGCAGACGGAGGCAGAGAAGGGGGGATACGACAGAAAGAGTCGCATTTCCCCGAAGGGAGAGACAGAAAACCATGTTTCAGCCCCCCACACATAACACAACCTAATAACCAAAATGTTAACTAAACAAGACTAAAAAACAACAACAAAACAGTAAAAACAGACGGACTGCAGGCTAGCCGCAGCCGTTCAACAGCGCCGCCACTTCCGGATTCCGATACCGGAGGTGAGGGGATACCTGACAGGAGTATATAAAATACCAGAGGGATAGATAGGGTAGATATATACAACCTCTTTGCCAGGTAGGAAATATAAAATACTAGACTAAGTGGGACCCGTTGGGTCCCAGCATCACACGGGAGGGCTGGTCCCCGAACGTACCATTCCACCTCTCCACCAATTCCAATATTAGTGGCCCGTGGGGGGGGGGGGGGGGGGGGGGGGGGGGGGGGGGGGGGAGGGGGGGGGACTTTCTGGAGCACTAGTATGGGCGTTGTGGGCTGTAGGGGCTGGTTTCCAGAGGGCTAGTATTGGCCAAAGATCCTATAGCGGAGCAAGATAGGCTACTCCTGCGAAATGCAATGGGCTGACGTGTAGTACGCTACGGAGGGGATCCTGGGCATTTTTCCCCGCCCATGTTAGTAACCAGAGCCTACCTGACCCGACCCGACTCGCAGTGTAATCAACGTTGCGGGGGAACAGTTTGTGTGTGTGATATAGGGTTAGATTCATAATTCTGTCAGTTCATACTTCTGTTAATTCTTGTCAAGAATAAAATTTGACTCGGGTAATTGTCTTTTTTTAATGTTTTTTAATGTTTTTTAAATCATTTCTTTTTAAATGGCTCATAAGCTATGTTTGAGTTGATTTTGTAGTAATCGGAACCTACCCGACCCGACCCGACTCGCAGTGTAATCAACATTGCGGGGGAACAGTTTTTGTGCGTGATATATAGTTAGATTCATAATTCTGTTAGTTCATACTTCTGTTAATTCTTGTTAAAGAATAAAATGTTTATAAACACACATACATTAATGTGATATAAATGTATATAATCATATAACACACACAATTATATTTCTTCTGATTTTTATATCCAATGACGAACTTTATTTCAGACCAGACAAGGGACATTAAATATTAAACATTGTAAACCTCCCCGCAACTTCACACACACTAGGCCCTATCCCACCCCTCAACTCTTCCCCCGCCGGCACTCCCTCGCCCCCCCCCCCCCCACTACAATGTATCCCCCCTCCTATGCTGTAGTTCCTTAACGCACCAGCCCCCAATCCCACATCTCTCCCCATGCTCTCTGCACCCCGGCCCCTACCCCTACCCCATCTCTCTCTCCCAAAGATCTTATAGCAGAGCTCCACTATAAGATATTTGCTCTCTCCCGCCCCCGGCCCTACCACACCCTCCTGCGCCACCACTACCCCACTTGCACTACTCCCCTCCTCTCTCACCGCCACCCCGGGCCGCGCACCTCCCTCTCCCCGGGCCGCGCACTACCCTCTCCCCGCTGCCCCGCACCGCGCACCCCCTCTCCCCGCTGCCCCGGTCCGCGCACACCCTCTCCCCGCTGCCCCGGGCCGCGCACCCCCTCTCCCCGCTGCCCCGGGCCGCGCTCCCCTTCTCCCCTCTGTCCCGGGCCGCGCACACCCTCTCATAGAAACATAGAAACATAGAAAATAGGTGCAGGAGTAGGCCATTCGGCCCTTCGAGCCTGCACCGCCATTCGATATGATCATAGCTGATCATCCAACTCAGTATCCCATCCCTGCCTTGTCTCCATACCTCCTGATCCCTTTAGCCACAAGGGCCAAATCTAACTCCCTCTTAAATATAGCCAATGAACTGGCCTCAACTACCTTCTGTGGCAGAGAATTCTCCAGATTCACCACTCTCTGTGTAAAAAATGATTTTCTCATCTCGGTCCTAAAAGACTTCCATCTTATCCTTAAACTGTGACCTCCCCTCAACCTTCTGAATTCCAGCGTGTACAAGCCGAGTCTATCCAGTCTTTCTTCATATGAAAGACCTGCCATACCAGGAATCAGTCTGGTGAACCTTCTCTGTACTCCCTCTATGGCAAGAATGTCTTTCCTCAGAGTAGGAGACCAAAACTATACGCAATACTCCAGGTGTGGCCTCACCAAGACCCTGTACAACTGCAGTAGAACCTCCCTGCTCTTATACTCAAATCCTTTTGCTATGAATGTTAACATACCATTTGCTTTCTTCACTGCCTGCTGCACCTGCATTCATACTTTCAATGACTGGTGTACCATGACTCCCAGGTCTCGTTGCATCTCCCCTTTTCCTAATCGGCCACCATTCAGATAAAATTCTACGTTCCTGTTTTTGCTACCAAAGTGGATAACCTCTCATTTATCCACATTATACTGCATCTGCCATGCATTTGCCCACTCTCCCAACCTATCCAAGTCACCTTGCAGCCTCCTAGCATCCTCCTCACAGCTAACACTGTCCCCCAGCTTCGTGACATCCGCAAACTTGGAGATGTTGCATTCAATCCCCTCATCCAGATCATTAATATGGATGAGGGAAGTATCCCCGCCCAAGTCAAAGACTTGCGAAGACACGGGAGCGGAGGCGGAAGCAAAGATCCGATCTTTGGCCGGAAGCAAAGATTCGATCTTTGGCCGGAAGCAAGATGGCGAAGCAAGATGGCGGAACAAGATGGCGGAACAAGATGGCGGAACAAGATGGCGGAACAAGATGACGGAGGCTGGTTGCTAAAATGGGTCCTATAATCACCCATGAATCTTCCCATGACCGTACTACGTGTTTTGCGTAGGAGTAGGCCATCTTGCTCTGCTATAAGATCTTTGGTATTGGCATTGTGGGCCGAATGGATTCTTGGGCTGGCCGCTCGGTCACTCAAGCCTGTTGTGCTGGCAGCTCACTCACTCACGACTGGTGAGCTGGCAGTTGACTCACGGCTCTTCCTTGAAATTCCATTTCAAGCAGGGTGCAAGATCACCAAATTCAAGTGCAGTTTCTGACCACTTCAAGCAGCGTGCAACGCCACCAAATTCAAGTGCAGTTTCATACCATTTCAAGGAGGGTGCAAGGCCACTAACGACAGCGAGTCGTGACCTCTCCCTCATCCATCTTGCAGAGACTGAGCCACGCCCACACATCTGGGTGTTATAGTCCCTCCCCCTCCAACCATAAGGGGCGTGGCCTTCATGGGTGATTGACAGGAGAGAGAATCTCAACATTGTTTAAATACACTTTTATTTTAATAACTCTTTTATTGTTTAACGATGGGGAAAAAGCCTCGGCACCTGATGAGCGGAGGGGGACTGAGTAAGATCGCCAAAAATCACAGCCGTACGTGGAAGCATTTTTTTCTAAAATCAATATAAAGTGCAAACAGGAAGTGGTCAAGATTAGACTTTTAATTATATAGAAGGCAAGGCAACTTTAATTAGGCAAGGCAACTTTAATTAGGCACCACAGCTTTAGCGTTTCCAAACCAAAGGCAACACAGCTTTAGCATTTCCCAACCAAAGGCAACACAGCTTTAGCATTTCCAAACCAAAGGCAACACAGCGTTAGCATTTCTAAACCAAAGGCAACACAGCGTTAGCATTTCCAAACCAAATGTAACACAGCTTTAGCATTTCCAAACTATATTTTCAAACCACATTAAAGGCACTGACAGGTCAGTAAAACCACTCACAGTTTAATGGACATGTGTTCAGTGTTATTCACAGTTCAGACTGAGAGACGTGACCTTCTCGCTCCCCCATCTTGCAGAGACTGACCGACACTGAACACTTCCGGGTTTTATAGTCCCTCCGGACGGGCGTGGCCTTCAGGTGAGAGAGCTCAACATTTTTTAAACACTAATAACTTTTTTATTTTTCATCAATGGGAAAAGACATATTGTCCTGCGCAGCATTGTCCTCTGGCCAAAAATCACAGCCATAAGTGGCAGCGTTTTGTCTAAAATCAATATACAGAACAACAGGATGTGGTCAAGATCAGACTTTTAGTAATATAGATTAGAAGTTATAGCTTTAATTTGAGTAAGGCAAAGTGTAAAAGAGATGTTTGGGGCAATTTGTATCTTTACACAAAACTGTTGGATGCCTGAAATGCGCTGCCAAGGGTGGTGGCGGATGCAGATCACTATGATGTAATTGAATAGACGTTTGGTTCGGCAGGGAATATCTATTGAATGGAGGGATATACTGCAACCGGGTCGAATGGATTCAGAACTGGCTCACGATATGATACAATACGATACGATATAACTTTATTCATCCCCGGAGGGAAATTGGTCAGCTGACAGATACAACACACAAGGTACACAAAAACTTGAAATTAAAAGTGAAAACTAAAAGAAAAATACAAGCGATTATGGGCTGGCTGCCGCGCGCATGGCGCATTCACCGGACCAAACGAACAAACAATCACAGACATATCCCCTGGGCAGAGGATGCCAAACTCGAATGCCCCTCCCCTCCTCCACACCGGGTCCCCCTTTGTTCTCCCACCGTCCTTCACGGCGGTCCCCCCACGCCGTGTCCTCCATTGTTCTTCACTGCGGTTCCCCAGGTCGGATCCCCATTGTCTTCCCCTCCCCCACCCCCCTCATGCTTATCGACCGCGAGTCCCCACCGCCACCGAGGCTCCCGTTACCGCCGAGGCCCACGTTGCCGCTGAGGATTCCGCCGCCGCCAAGGCTCCCGCCGCCGCCAAGGCTTCCGATGCCAATGAGGCAACCGATGCCAACGCCGAACCTCCCACTGCCGTCGAGGCACCCGCAGCCGCCGCCGAGTCTACTGCTGTCGCCGCCGAGTCTCCTGCTGCCGCCGCCGAGGTTCCCATCGCCGCCACCGCTGGGACTCCTTCGGCCCAGACTGGCCTCGTCGCCCGACATCGCCGCTGTCCCCTGGGTGGCCTGTGGGGCGAGTAGGGCCTGCCGCGGCACGGTCCGGTCGTTGTTCTGGTCGTCGGCGGTGCGGTTGCTGATATATGTCCGGGATTTGAAGTGGAAAGACAGCATTCGTTCGGGCTGGATAACTTTGACAGTGTTTCTCAGCAGGGATTTGTGCTAGGGCCTTTGCTGTTTGGTATATATTTAATGACTTGGAATTTAAGGTAGACGGGTTCGTTGGTAAATTTGCATACCCGACGCCAAGATTTCTGTGGTCGCGGGTTGTGTGGAAGGCTGGCAAAGTATACAGCGGGACAAAGATCAGCTGCAGAAATGGGGGAAGCTGAACTTTTTTTCAGGTTCCTACCTTCCCGGAGATGTGATCAATTTTCGGATCACATTGTCCGGGCTCTGCGGCCTTCCATTCATGGAGCTGGGAGCCTCCTCGGACTGTCGCCCCACCGCGGGCCGTGGACTTACCATCGGAGCTGATCCCTTGCCTGGGATCTCTCCCACCACGACCACCGCGGACTTTTCCATCAAGGGCTCGCAGTCTCGGGTGAGGCCGAATCCGGAGCTCCATCATCGACCAGCCCTGACGCGAGGTTCGATCGCCCGGCGCGGGGGAGCTGACATCCCCCCCCCCGGGAGTGAAGGTCGTCCAGTCAACGGAGGGCTCGAGGCCCCGACCGAGGAAGAACAAAAGGAACGACGATCTTTATTTCGCCTTCCATAACAGTGAGGAATGTGTAGGAGTCACTGTTGTGGATGTTCATGGTAAAATGTGTTTTTGAGTGATCTGTTGTTTTTAATTGAATGCCTTTACAACAAAGGGTTTCTGATTTCGAAGGAATAATAATTTCCTTTCATAATAACGTTTGGAAATATGGTTTCAATCTGATATTTCAAATTCCTGTTTATTCCACTCCTGGCAGTAATCGTGGTGACGATCGTGGCCCTTTCCCGTGGAAGGTGCGGTCTCTCCAAAGGAGTCACTCATTACCTGGTGGCCATGTCGACGGCGGATCTACTGGTCGTCATTTTCGACCTGATACTGAGGCAGATGCCAATCACCTTCCAGGGACTTATTCTTTTCCTATGGAACATCCGCAGGTGTAACATCCATGCCGTACTGCTTTATGCAGTCACCGATTGTTCTGTTTGGTTCACTGTCGCGTTCACCTTTGATCGATTTGTTGCGATTTGCTATCAAAGGCTCAAAACTAGCTATTGCACGCCGAGAATTTCGGCTGTGGGTGTGGGGGAAATAACCGTGCTGAGCGGTTTAAAGAACATATTTTGGTATTTCATGCTCTCAGGGGGATATATGCCCTTTAACACACCATGGTTTTGTAATCCAAGACGCGGTGTAAGCTCTTCACAAGTCTGGGGATCAAAATAACTCGTTCACCATCTCCTCACCCCCGTAGTCCCATTGATTCTGGTTCTGCTGCTCAATGTCCTAACAATCAGACGTGTTTTAATCGCTAGCAAGGTTCGCAGGAGACTACGGGGACCCAGCAATGGGGAAAGTCCCAGAGACCAGGTGATGGAGAACCGCAGGAAATCTCTTATTTCACTATTGGTGGTATCAGGGTATTTCATACAGTTATGGGCACTTTCTACAGTATATTATTTGTGGAACCGGTTGTACTATTCTTTCCATATACCTCTGACCCCACTCGATTCTATACGTGAACTGGGCACCATGCTGCAGCTCATTAGCTGTTGCACAAACACTGCCCTTTACGCCCTCACCCAGAGTAAGTTCAGGACGAAGTTAAAAGAGTTGGTGAAATTTCCACTCAGTCGAATTTTACTCAGCATTCGACGATCGGGGAAATCTGCAAATCCGCCACCCCCCCTACTCGTCATACTGCACCACTGCGTTCGTCGACTCCTGTTCACCTCACCTGTTCACCAAGGCATCTGTTTCAGATTCAGACCCTTCCTCACACCTTCTGAAGTCTGGTCTCAACAAAAAACGTCACTCATTCCTTTTCTCCAAATTAACTGTCTATTCCATTGAGTTACTCAAACACATATTGTGTTTCTGTAAACCAGCGTCTGCAGTTCCTTCCTAAACAGTTCTCCCTCTCTTCCCTAAATTGAATTGTAACTTGACACGGGTCGGTCAATAATTTGATGACCGAAAGTAATTTCCGTTCTAGGACCTAATATTCATTCAGGCAAGCTCTGCTCACCCGCTGCATGTAGCAATCGGAATAGCAAAGTAAATTAGACAAATAACGGAACCCAAGGTCACAGAGTCTCTCAGTGGCAACGGTTCTCTCAAACTAATACAGCAGTTTATTCTCCACGTATCTCAGACACGCCCGGCATGTTAAAACTCCGGCATGATGTCACCGGTCACAGCCATACAAAGAGCTCTAAACCATTTATATTTCCACGCACTCAATGGATGTATAACTAACCGTGCAACTTGGACACAGAGCAACACCGTAAGATCATCCTGATTCTCAGCCCTCAGAAGTGGTGAAATGATCCAATCTTCGTCACAAGCTACATGTCAAGAAAGAGTCACCACGCATCTATTCTTACAAACTTACAAAATTCTTAAGGGGTTGGACAGGCTAGATGCAGGAACATTATCCCCGATGTTGTGGAAGTCCAGAACAAGGGGTCACAGTTTAAGAATAAGGGGGAAGTCTTTTAGGACCGAGATGAGAAAATCATTTTTTACACAGAGTGGTGAATCTGTGGAATTCTCTGCCACAGAAGGTTGTTGAGGCCAGTTCATTGGCTATATTTAAGAGGGAGTTAGATGTGGCCCTTGTGGCTAAAGGGATTAGGGGGTATGGAGAGAAGGCAGGTACAGGGTACTGAGTTGGATGATCAGCCATGATCATATTGAATGGCGGTGCAGGCTCGAAGGGCCGAATGGCCTACTCCTGCACCTAATTTCTATGTTTCTATGTTTCTATTCGACATCCCAAAATAGCACTGCTCTCCTTGTTGAAGACGGTGAGGGAATTAGAAGGAATGCAGTCAGAGCAAACATCGCGAACTGCGGGTCGCTGCCTTGCACGGAGCAGGGGTTGAAGGGGAATAGGGTCGGTGTGATCGTTCGTGGTGGTATTAATGGTGGATGTAGGTCGGAACAGAAACGTCTAAGCGGTAATAAAGACAGAAACTCGAGGTCGGGTGGAAAAGTTAGGGAATTCTGCGGCCGTGGAAGGGTGCGTTGCGTCACTGGTTTCAGAATCAATCATGTGACAGAAAAATTGCATTGCTTTCAAAAGTGATTGGGTAAACAATCATATGATATGGCTCGTATTAGTAATAAATACACAAGTACAAACAAGAATGTATCATCTAAATTTAATTGTGCAAAGCCGCAGATTAAAAATAGATTCTCCATTGTTGCAGTCCCTCCATATGTAATCCGCCATATGCCGTATGATAAAAAATATCACGATCAAATATTTCAGGTGGAACGGTAGATAAAGAGATGAAATCTAAACGAGATATTTCGATTTATGTCTCATTTGGCCCATATTTAACAAAGATGGGGCCTAAATGACCGAACGGGTTGCTCCTGTACAAGAACAGCTCAGATGTTCTTGCAAAGGGCGGGGAACTTTCAACCTCACAGAAACAAACATTTCCCCCCGCCCGCCCGATAGTTAATCCCCACAGCTTCAGCACCATAGCTATATTTTCCTCAGACAATCCTACATCGTCGAATTTTAGCGTCTGCGTCATGAGCGACATTCCACCACAATCGACAGCAGCCAAAGCACTCATGAATTTGCCTAATTCTGCCAACCCCATTATTTCCCTTGAGCTTCATCCGCTCCAACAAAGACAGACCCAACCTGTCCAGTCTGTTCTCGTAAGCAAATTATAATTGTGAGTCATCTCGGCACGCCGTCGATTGCAGTCACCTCTTTCCAAAAATGTGACGATCAATAATGCACACCATGATCCAACTGTTGCCTGACAAATGTTTTATAACGTTATGCCCCCCATGTCTGTTGTTTATTCTACGTTCTGGCTCAGAATACGAGGATTCCATGCAACGAAGGGCAGTATAGCGGTGAAACAAATATTCGGCCCAAATTGTCTAAACATGATCGTGTTGACAGTGTTACTTCTCTCCCTCGCAGTTCTGCTGCACTTCCCTATGCATCTAACCCGAAAAATTATACCCTCGCTTGTATTCGCCACCCGTTCCCTGCCACACGCGTCTTTTTGTCTCTATGTGCACGTTGATATCCTTTAAAACCCATCGTTTCCAGAATTTTCTGATTCATCATTCATCGTAACTTGGTCACTTTGGCCACAAGTTCTCATTCCTTCATATTTCTTAAAGTTTATGCATTATTGAATATAAATTCACAAGCAATTGTTTGTCCCCCAATGTACTTTGGCTGAAGATTTACATTATCAACTAAAGTCCAGAGGTCTTTATGGTAGCCTTTATCAAGGGGCCACAGTGTCGATGGAGCGGGAGGACAGGGTATCTGCAATACCCTGCGACTAAGTATGAAGACCCTCAGCGAGGGGACACCCTTCTCACAGGACCTATTCGTCAGGAAGGTCTTGCTGGAGGCCTGCAAATTTGTGGCCGAGGACATTTACTGTCTCCTGGGCTTCCCTCCAATGGGATGGGAGAAGTTAATGCAAGACTTCCGGGAGAAGGGGAAGAAGCTCCGCTGTCGCTGCTGAAGGTGCAGCCGCTCTTCACCTCCCCACCCAGAAGGAACGGGTGATCGACGGTCGAGGTGAGCGTACAGGACCACCGTGATGTAGGGGGAAGAACAATGGAGGGCTCGGCGCGGTGGGAGGTGGGGGCGGGGAGGGGGGGGGGGGGGGCGTAGGTAGCTACTATTTGTTTACATGGTGTGGCAATGTTACAACATTTTGAGATTTTAAAAATCAAGTCTGCAATTTATCCCATCAGATAAAGCATAAAAAGAAGTTTAATTTGACACCTAATTCACTTTCATATCTTCAGTACTAAAAAGGTTATGGCCATTTTCATACTCGGAAATTAGCATCTTGTTCCCTATTGCTTTTCCATTGGCTTAACACAAAAGCTGTGATCAAGGACAGGCAAAAGCCCATAACTTTCTTAAAGATTAAGAGAGCTGAAAGAAATGTTCAGTTATTATAGAGTGAAGCATTCAGAAACAAATATGAAACAATCTTACTTGGATGGCCTGAAATTAAAGCATATAATTAGTTAGTTACCCAATTGTAGCTAATTACAAAATTCAATTACTAGATTCAAACATCTATCCATTTCTTATGAAAAGATTAACATTTTTAAATAGCCTAAGTGTCCAAATAACATTCACCCAACAATTCACAATATAACATGATTTTTAACTCTCATTGTCATGAATTTATAGGCCAATTTGAATGAATTTAGTGTTTCATTCCTGTAAATTAATGGCCATTTAAATCATCTTGCGAGTGGGATTTTGTGGAACGCGATCGTTTGGAACGTTGCGGTTGCGGCGAATTTAAACCGCATATCGACAGGAAAAACACTGCCGATTCGAATGGGGCCTAAATCACATTTTCGCAACGTAAAATGTGGATTAAGGTCATCCTAAGAAGCACGACTATATGTAGCAATGTTATAACATTTTGAGATTTTAAAAATCAAGTCTGCAATTTATCCCATCAGATAAAGCATAAAAAGAAGTTTAATTTGACACCTAATTCACTTTCATATCTCAAGTATTTAAAAAGTTATGGCCATTTTCATACTCGGAAATTAGCATCTTGTTCCCTATTGATTTTCTATGGACATAACAAAAAAGCTGTTATCGTGGACAGTCAAAAGCCCATAGCCTTCTTGAAAATTAAGAGAACTGAATGAAATTTTCAGTTATCATAGATTGAACCATTCTGAAACAAATATAAAATAATCTTACTTGGATGAACTGAAATTAAAGCATATAATTAGTTAGTTACCCAATTGTAGCTAATTTCAAACTTCAATTACTAGATCTAAACATCTATCCATTTCTTAATAAATGATTAACATTTTTAAATAGCCTAAGTGTCCAAATAATATTCACAAATAATTTACAATAAAACATGATTTTTAAATCTCATTTACATTAATTTATAGGCCAAATGGAATGAATTTAGTGTTCAATTGCTGTAAATTAAAGTCCATTTAAATCAGCTTTCTAGGGGGATCCTGTGAACGCGCTGGTTTAGAACGTTCACATTGCGGTAGATTTTGTGCCCTCAAATGCCCAGAAAAATACTGCGGGATATAATGGGCCCAAAATTAGCTACTGGCAACATTAAACTTTGTATAAAGGGATCTTAAGGAGCCCTTTTTAATGTAAAAATAAACAGCCTATGTTCTGTTGTCCCCTGTATGAGATCCGGCCGGTTGCCGGCCGTCGGGGGTTTAGAGGTTAATTTTTAAACTGCTATAACAATTTGGTAAATCCCTTAAAACTATTAATAGCTCAAGCGACGGAATCTGCCAGCGAATTTTCGTTAATAATTAACTAGGCTGAACTTCCTCGATTTGAACAGGCTAGAGAAAATCGCGTTTTAAACCCGCCCCCCTCTAAACGGCGCCAAAATCGCGCACACGGGCTGGGACAGATTTTCAGCGACGCTTCAGGTACGCGTTGTAACATACCTACTATATGTAAAATAAACGGCTTTCCTTTAGCTGTCCCGTACCATAAATCCGTCCCCGTTGTGGACGTTCGAAGCGGCTTTTTAGTTTACTCCAGCGCTGAAAGGGTCCAGCGATTAAAAAAAGAAAATGTCACAGACCGGCAGTCGGAATAAATCTTCAGCGTTACCTAGCTCCCGGAGAAAATATATACTGGACAGGCGGTAGAAGACCGCATTTTAAACCTCCCCCCCCCCTTCAAAGGCGCCAAAGTCGCACACACGGCCAGTGACAGAACTGCAGCGACGCTGAAGGTAAGTTTTGTAACATACCTACATGGTGTATGCGAGCAAAGAATCTCACCCTGCCATTCACATGTGACAATAAAGTATTCCTATTACTTATCTGTGGTCCATTCGTATCCCTTTCCAAAGTACTTTGAAATATATAGCCAGCATATCTAAAATGGTCTACAAAGACACTACAAAAGGTCTGTGTTCCACGATATTTGGTCATATGTATCCACCTATCTGTCTGAGTTGAAAACCAAAATTGTAGTCATGTGTAGAAGTTAAAAATGATGCCCTCAGTCCTCTACACGAGATCATCTTGGTTAATGACGGGAAACACAATGCTGCTAGTTAACCGTAACACGCTATAAAACACACTACATTTTAATTTCAATAATATCTCACAGGTTTAGTCAAACGTCGCATAGATTCTAAAACTCACAATCATTCACAAATTACATTTATCAGTGATTCGTCAACAGTTAATGAAAGCATGTTCTTTTTCAATCAAACAAACTTTAAAGAAAAATTATAATTTTAAGATCTGAAGAATGAGGGAACCAAAGTACAATGCAGACGTAATCATTCAACATGCTTCAACTGTAACGTCACCTAATTTCCTACAGCTTACAGCTTAGAATGACGTGAGTTTTAGAATGTTTCTGACATTCTAAACTCTGATCGATGAGTGGATTTCGAGTCATAGAGTCATAGAGTGATGCAGTGTCGAAATGGGCTCTTGGGCCAACTTGCACGCTCCGGCCAACATGTCCTAGCTCCACTCGTCCCACCTGCCTGCGTTTGGTACATATTCCTGCCGACATTATCTGTCTTACTGTTTCTTAAACGTTGGGATATTCCCAAACTCAACTACTTCCTCTGGCAGCGTGTTCCATACCCCTACCTCCCTTTGTGTGAAAAAGGTACACCTCAGATTCTAAGTTCAAGTTCAAGTTCAAGTTAAAGTTCACCTTTATGGTCACATGCACCGAATGGTACAGTGACATTTCAGTTACCATACATCCATACTAAGTGGAAATCTACAGTGCCCAAAGTCACATAAAATGAAATTTTGCATAAACATCCACCGAAGCGGAATCCACATTCCTCACTGTGAGGGAAGGCAATAAAGTTCAGTCATCTTCATCCTTTGCTCACCCGTGGTCGGGGCCTTGAACCCTCTGCACTAGATGCTGCCGACGGTACGATATCCAAAGCCCTCGCGTCGGGATGATGGAAAATTCGGCGTCGGGACAGATCGAAGTACTCCGCGGCATGGAGCACCCGAGTCAGCCCCTTCTTACCGGAGAGCGCGGGCTTCCCGGTGTTAAAGTCCACAGGCCCCGCGGTCGGAGGTCTTCCTCTGGCGATTCTCGGCCAAGGACCCCAGATGATAAGCCAGCGCCGCGCCCGCCTACAACTGCAGTAGAACCTCCCTGCTCCTATACTCAAATCCTTTTGCTGTGAATGCTAACATACCATTCGCCTTCTTCACTGCGTGCTGCACCTTCATGCCTACTTTTCATGACTGGTGTACCATGACACCCAGGTATCGTTGCATCTCCCTATTTTCCTAATCGACTACCATTCAGATAATAATCTACTTTCCTGTTTTTGCCACCAAAGTGGATAACCTCACATTTATCCACATTATACTGCATCTGCCATGCATTTGCCCACACACCTAGCCTATCCAAGTCATCTTGCAGCTTCCTATCATCCTCCTCACAGCTAACACTGCCCCCAGCTTCGTGTCATCCGCAAACTTGGAGATGTTGCATTCAATTCCCTCGTCCAAATCATTAATATATATGGTAAATAGCTGGGGTCCCAGAACTGAGCCTTGCGGTACCCCACTAGTCACTGCCTGCCATTGTGAAAAGGACCCGTTTACTCCTACTCTTTGCTTCCTGTCTGCCAGCCAGTTCTCTATCCACATCAATACTGAACCCCCAATACCATGCGTTGTAAGTTTGTATACTAATCTCTTATGTGGGACCTTGTCGAAAGCCTTCTGAAAGTCCAGATATAACACATCCACTGGTTCTCCCTTATCCACTATACTAGTTACATCCTCGATAAATTCTATAAGATTCGTCAGACATGATTTACCCTTCATAAATCCATGCTGATTTTGTCCAATAATTTCACCACTTTCCAAATGTGCTGCTATCCCATCTTTAATAATTGATTCTAGCAGTTTCCCCACTACCGACGTTAGACTAACTGGTCTGTAATTCCCCGTTTTCTCTCTCCCTCCCTTCTTAAAAAGTGGTGTTACATTAGCTACCCTCCAATCCTCAGGAACTACTCCAGTATCTAAAGAGTTTTGAAAAATTATCACTAATGCATCCACTATTTCTGGGACTACTTCCTTAAGTACTCTGGGATGCAGCCTATCTGGCCCTGGGGATTTATCGGCCTTTAATCCATTCAATTTACCTAACACCACTTCCGGCTAACCTGGATTTCACTCAATTCCTTCATCTCATTTGACCCCCGGTCCCCTGCTATTTACGGCAGATTTTGTATGTCTTCCTTAGTGAAGACAGAACCTAAGTAGTTATTCAATTGGTCTGCCATGTCCTTGTTCCCCATGACCAATTCACCCGTTTCTGACTGCAAGGGACCTACATTTGTTTTAACTAATCTTTTTCTCTTCACATATCTTTAAAAGCTTTTGCAGCCAGTTTTTATGTTCCCTGCCAGTTTTCTTTCATAATCTATTTTCCCTTTCCTAATTAAGCCATTTGTCCTCCTCTGCTGGTCTCTGAATTTCTCCCAGTCCTCTGGTAGGCTGCTTTTTCTGGCTAATTTGTACGCTTCATCTTTTGTTTTGATACTATCCCTGATTTCCCTTGTTATCCACGGATGCACTACCTTCCCTGATTTATTTTTTTGCCAAACTGGGATGAACAATTGTTGTAGTTGCAGTCAGTTTTTATGTTCCTTGCCAGTTTTCTTTCATAATCTATTTTCCCTTTCCTAATAATTTACCTTCCTTATTGTATTATCTTGTGTTGTGCACTTTATCAATCCAGTCGTTGTCCATACTCTTATTCTTCCCCCCTTCTGTAGTTCTCCATAGCATCCTATACACTGTCTGTTTCTGAATACCTCAGCAAACAATGAGATCAATCCACTTCGAAAGACCTCAGTGTCTCCGTGAAATCTCAGCTGGATTGTCACATGTTACTGTTTGCATCTTAAAAACAGGTAATATACAACAGATCAAAGTAAACCATACAAACTTTAACTGTTTCTGTCAAACGGGAGTGATCAAAGATATTATAATTCTGAAAAATCCAGTGGTTTAGCAAAATACCACTTCAAATACTCATGACTGACCATTGTCAGCCAGTTCCATTTTTTCCGGGGCTCCATTGATTAACACAATGTATCACCTTCTCGAACCAGAATGTTTATCTAAACAAACTAAAAAAGCTGGTCGTGTTTCGGCAATTAACTTATTTCCAATTATTTCAATCCATTCTCCCCACTATTCCCAATTCCAATTCCACTAGTAACAGTTTTCCAAATTAACTTACTGAAAAGAAATATATAAAAAACCCAAACAACCTACATTTTTCAACTTTCCCCTTTTAAGTTGAGAGGAAACAAAGCATTTAGCGTTACCGTACACCAGAGGGTAGCGGCGCATAGCTTCCCCACTGCTTACAGTTCCTTAAAGGGACACACACACCTACCCTTACAACATGTGGTTTACAACATACAAAGGACTTATCACATATATGAACTTCTGAATTCATTCAAAACCGGTTTTTACACACACATCACATTCGTTCCATTCTTACTTCAAAGGAATTATTCAATTTTCTACACATATTAAAGTTTCAAAACATATTTATACATTCTTATCTCCTTTTTTAAAAGTTAAAGTAGGAAGGTCTAATCCCCAATCAGACAGGCTCCTGAGCGCTGTGATTGGACATTGATTCAGATCGTGCCCGTCACTCAAATTCTCACCACACCCCACTAAGATCAATACCAATCAGACGCCTAGTCACTCAACATCTGACCACACACCACTCCCATCAATCTGCAGACAAAGAGAACACATTTCGTCTTGGTCTCTCAGCAGAGAGAATGCAGGCAAGTTGTCTCCACAGACAGTTTCTATCTTTTAGCTATCGTGATTTTTACGCTCTTCCTTCCACTGTTCCTGCTGCATTACTTATCTGTTGTTCTGTGCCGTTTAACTTTACCTGACGGATTTAATATTGTTTATCTATACCTTTCTGCCTCAAACCGCCTTATCTTTTCCATCTATTCTTTTGTCTCCAAAACTGGGAGCACTTCCAGTCCTTATTTCGCTACCGAATTCCTCTTCACTTCTCCCCATTTCTTTCCTTTTTCACCTACCTACCTTTTTTTAACAGTTCTTAATTCCATGGTCCTTTCCTTTGTTTCTATTTGCCCCCTACTGGTCAGTTCTACATTCCAAACATTAGGTTAGTTTATAACTTACTATTCTAGTTTAAACTACTCAATGTTTATTTTCTGAGCTCTTCTTATCGGTGCTTTCTTTCTTTGCCATAGCCCTTAACATTTTACACTACCTAATTTCCCCCTATTCCCCCTGATTTTCCATTATATACATTATATCCTGTCTGATCAGATTCCCTTCTCTTCGCGAAGAATGGTGGCCACAGGATAATACCTCCCATATGCGTATCCCGCACCCCCCTCAACAGTCTAATACACACATGCCTACATGGACCCCGTAATCCTTCTCAACGGTCTAATCCACAAATTTCTACACGGACCCCGTCCCCTTCTCAACTGTGTAATCCGCAAATGCCTGCACGGACCCCGCTTCCATCTCAACGGTCTAATCCGCAGGTTTTAAGATATATAGATTCAAGATAGATAGATACATTTAATTGTCACATGTGCCAGATGGCACAGTGAAATGAAATTCCCATACAGCCATACAATAAAAATAAAGAACACAACACATTATAGAATTTGACATAAAACATCCCCACACCTAAGTCAGTCTCTTCCACCACTGTTCCTCCTGGTCAGGGCCTCCCCAAGCCCTCCGTAGTTGCAGCTACGGGCGGCCCGATGTCCAGGACCGCTCGCCGGGGTGATACAAGTCCGACGTCGGGGCTGCGGGACGTCCTCAGCGGCGTGGAAACCAGAGTCGGCATCCTCCTACCGGAGTCGGCGGCTTCCAAAGTCCGTAGGCCGCGCCGTGTGGTGACTGCTGCTGCAGACACTCTGCAAGGCGCCCCAGGACTCCACGATGTTGTTCAGCGCCGCCCGCGTTGGAAGCTCTCCGCACCAGAGCTCCGCGATGTTGGAGCAGCGGCCCAACGCTCCGGAGCTCCAAACGGCGACCCAGGTAGGCATCGCACGCTCCGCGATGACTCCAGCGCTGCGCCGCCGCTGTAGCAGCCCTGGACCGGTTCGCGGTCCCCGGCAGGAAAGGCCGCTCCGATCCAGCTGGTAGGCCGCGAGGTGGGGGTCGAGGACGCGACACGGAGAAATAGTCGCGTCCCCGCCAGGAAGAGACTGGGAGACGGTTTCCCCCTTACCCTGCCCCCTCCCCCACATAGAAAAGTAAAAGTTTCCCCCTAAAACAGACTTTGGACAGTTTTGCTTAGACAAGGCAAGGATGCCTTGCCTAAGCAAACCCCGCCCTCTTCTCAACGGGTGGTATCCGCAAGGTCTCATATACATTCTGTACAAAATACTACTCAGCTTAAGTATTTTCTACTTACCCTACTGCGCAAACTTCTCGAGCAATCTTCCACGTCACCTAGACAATTCAGTGCCAGATTCATGGGTCGGAGAGATCTTCTAACTACCTAGGCATATCCGTCTCCCCAATGGCTTCCCATGTACAACAGGTTATTAGTTCAAATGAAGCGGAAAACCGCATATTTTAATTGGGTTGCCACCTTTTTTCCTGTTGTCTCTAGGAGCCACAGAGGGGCTGGGAAGCGCCCTCGGCTGTTTGTCTATTAATTAACGGTCCCTTACCGACCCTGCTCGCAGCGCCAATTATGTCGTGGTTTTCAATGCTCAAAATTAACTCAGGACACGCGGAGAATTCTTCAAGAAATTTAAACTTGTATTTGCAAATAAAGGCTAGATCACCCCCACGTCATCAGTCCACGTGGGGTTATCTGAGTCACAAACAAAGGATCATCTCTTTTTATAACCATTTTCAACTATGCATGCCCCACCCCTGTTACATTTCCATATCCAATCATTTGCCGACATTCCCTCATCCCAATCACTTTCTCCCACTTATCTCCTCCTTCCCAGTACATTTCCATATTTGCAACTAATTTAGATAGTCACGTGACTGCCCCTTGTGGCCCCTCGCCTGCCATGTGCTCTTAACTTCTTTGTATAGAGTAGTTTCATTTTAACAAAATGAAATCCAAGAAAAGTGGTCAATTCCCAGAACCCACTTCCCAAAATATAAGAAATGCAGTGGTCACTCAATTTATATAAACAAGACATTGTTCCCATTAAACTCTATATGTCTTGGGGAACAATGGTACCTCTTAAACTACAGATCAAAACACAGGGGTCTAATGTTTATAATCCTAATTAAAGCACAATATATTTCCCAGATGGTCTCATTATCAATCACATATTTAAACTAACATGACCTTGTATTATAAACCTTAAAAGTATGAATTTGTTCTATCTTTGCAAACACACACCTCTTTTCTCCAAGCACACAGGGGTCGTATAAATGTCACACTTGACAAATGGCAATTGCTTCTTGGCTAGCTCACACACCCTCCCCCTTTCTTGTTATCTCTAGGGAAAAGGGAGCTTCAATCTGAACCGGGGGCCTCATTTTATGGCTTTACTTTCACACTGACAGCATTGCTCAAAGGAATGTTTACATCTGCAGCCCACTTACTTATCTCAGATCAAAACAAAGTTACTTTTTTAAATACATATATATATAAATAAAAGATACAATCTGCTCAAATGTATCACCTCATATCTCAACATATATGTAATTAAACGTATCAAACTTAATACAGAATCCATTATTATTCCAGCCTTGTGGTCTTGGATGTATAAGCTGTCATCAATCCTGACACATGTCATTACAACACTTCATAAGAATGTCACATCGAGAAAGAGCAAATGACCTGTGACCAAATGGCCTGAGAGGCCCACTGCCTAATCAGATATTTTAAGATGCAACTTATTTTCAATACAAGATTATATAAGATACATTTAATATAATATATACGATAATATCTCATAACTAAACCTTTTGTGGAATAGCAGTACATTGCATCAATCCACGCAATTTTAAATAATTCTACATCAAAATTCATAAATAAGGATAACGCGTTTTATTTCTGTCATTTATGGTAAGATTTACATAATATATTGTTTTATGTGTGAGATATACAGGGTGTTCAGAACAAAGACGGCAGTTATTTCACCAGTACTCCGTGGTTCGGTGTCGGAGAACTTGTTAACGGATATTCTGGACCCACTGTCGACTTCTGAAATTACAATAAAATATCATACAGGATTAACATAAGAACAAATCTGATTATGACTACATAACCGCAGAATGGATGATATGTCACATAAATTCAATTGCTTTCAGGGATGGGGAGAGACATGTATATTATGATGTATTTTCCCTCTAATAGGTCAATTTATCATAAATGTAGAAGAGCTTACAATACCATGCATGCCTTACAAGAAGAACAAAACCAAAAATGTACAGCATTGTTAACATTTATTCCTTTATTATTGTTTAAGAAGAAACTGCAGATGCTGGAACATCGAAGGTAGACAGAAATGCTGGAGAAATTGTGGTAAGTCTAGATCTATAAAAGAAGCCTTTCCAATAACTTGCTCATGTACCAAAACATGTCTTATATAATATAATACATTGTCGGGATCATAAGATAGAATTATATATGTTACAGTCATCGTACATTGGGAAGGAAATTAAGGCTAAAATGCGTGCTCCTCATGGCTTGTCGTTGTTCCCTATAACACCATTTATCATGTAATTTAAACAGCATTGATCCGTGTACATTGTGTATATTTAATACCATTTATCGTGTGTTTTAAACACCACTGATCCGTGTACATTGTGTATATTTAACTCAATTTATCCTGTATTTTAAAAACTATTTAAAACCGGCTTAAATACAAGCCGATTCGGGAACTCCGCGGCTTGGAGGTCCGGATTCGGCCGCCTCCTACCGGAGACCGGGGCTTCATGATGTTACAGGCCGCGGGCCGGCGGTCGGAGTTCTTCTCCGGCGAGGAATCCCAGACTCCACGAGGGAAAGTGCACGCTGCCCCGCGACTAGAAGCTCCGCACACCGCGGCTTCAGGGTGTTATAGTCCGCGGACCAGTGATCAGAGCAATTATTCTGGCGACCCCGGCTCCGCGATCTGAGCTATAGGAAGAGATCGGGCAGGTCACACGACAGAAAGAGAATTTTTTCTTACCTTTCGTCTTCAGTGGGGAACCTGAAGAAAGGATGCTTATAAAGTGCTCGAATCGCTTACATTGGCGATTCGAGCACTATAGCAGAACGGCTCGCTACGCTAGTGCACGCCATGACAGAAGCCCATTCAATAAAACCCCTCATATATTTGATTCCCAAAATGGCGCGCAAAAAATTACCCATGAGCCCATGACCGTACTACGGCTTTTTCGTCAAGTGGTCTATCTTGCTCCTCTAGTATCTTTGTTCCTGTCTGCAAACCAATTTTTTCTCCATGTCAACACCCTACCCCCAATACCACGTGCTCTAATTTTAGTCACCAGTCTCCCGTGCGGGACCTTATCTGAAAGGTTTTCTGAAAGACTAGATATACTACATCCACTGGCTCCCCTTCATCCATTTTACTTGTCACATCCTCAAAAAATTCCAGAAGATTAGTCAAGCATGATTTCCCTTTCATAAATCCACGTTGACTTGGACTAATACTTTTACTGCTATCCAAATGCCCCATAATTACCTCTTTAATAATTGACTCCAGCATCTTTCCCATCACCGATGTCAGCCTAACTGCTCTGTAATTCCCAGTTTTCTCTCTCGCTCCTTTCTTCAAAAGGGGGATAACATTAGCTATCCTCCAATCCACAGGAACTGATCCTGAATCAATTGAACATTGGAAAATGATCACTAATGCGTCCACTATTTCTTGATCCACCTCCCTGAGGACCCTGTGATGCAGACCATCCGGCCTAGGGGATTTATCATTCTTCAGTCCCATTAGCCTACCCAATACTATTTCTCGCCTTATGAAAATGTATTTCAGTTCCACCACTTCATTAGATCCTCTGTCCTCCAGTACATCTGGGAGATTGTTTGTGGCTTCCTCAGTGAAGACAGATCCGAAGTACCTGTTCAAGTCATAATAACATACATGAGGGTGTAGCTTTAAGGTGAGAGTTGTAATGTTTACAGGGGATGTGTGCAGCAAGATATTCACACAGAGAGCAGTGGGTGCCTGGACTGAACTGCCAGGGGTGATAGTCAAAGCAGATGCGATGGTGGTATTTAAGAGGCTTTTGGATAAGCATTTGAAGATGCAGAACTTGAGGGGTTAGATTCACATGAAGACAGAGGAGAATGGTTTAACTTGACATCATGTTCGGTGCAGATATTGTGGGCTGAAGGGCCTGTTTCTGTGTGGTACTGTTCCATGTCTCTATATTCTATCATGCTGACTGGGGTGTGAATACCACCGCAATCCTCAACCATAATTAATTATTCCATCAAGCTAGTGTAGTGATTATTGTCAACACCACATTACAACGTTTTTCTCCTTTTTTCTTCGTTTCATCAATGTTTGAGATTCTGTTCAACAATGGCGTAATTTGCATACATGTGACTAGAAAAACATAGAAACATTGAAACAGAGAAAAATAGTTGCAGGAGTGTTTGCGTTTTGGCCCTTGGAGCCAACACTGCCATTCAATATGATCATCTAAAATCAGTATCCCGTTCCTGCTTCTTCCCCCATATCCCTTGATTCCTTTAGCCCTAAGAGCTAAGTCTAACTCCCTCTTGAAAACATCCAGTGAATTGGCCTTCACTGCCTTCTGTGGCAGAGAATTCAATGATTCACAAATCTTAGGGTGAAAACGTTTTTCTTCATCTGTCTGAAACTGTGACAACTGGTTCTGGACTTCACCAACATCGGGGCAATTTTCCTGCATCTAGCCTGTACAATCCCCTAACATGTTGATATAAAATCTCCTCTCATCCTTCTAAAGGTGCTCATCCCTACCTTGTTCCTCAGCTCCACCCATATAGCCTCACTAGACGAAGCATCCGGAATGTCACCTCTGAACACAGCAGTGACTTTTCTGTAACCAACAATACAACACCCCGTTCTCCTGTTCCCTCACCCCTGTCTCTTCTGAAACTCCTGTATTGAGCCACCAGTCCTGTCCCTCCCTTAAACACCTGTCAGTCATGGCGACAACGTCCCCGTCGCTCGTACCTGTCCATGCCCTAATCACATCTGTCAGGCCCCTTGCATTAAAATACATGCAGTTTAAGCCATCCCTCCTTCCTTGCTCTCTGCCTTTCACCTGCATATTCTCTTCACTAACCTTACCCTCACCACCCCCCTGACCAACTTCTAACCTTTCACACGCCTCTGTCCTGTATCATGTGCGACGTCATTGATCGTGTTGGTACTGTCTGAGGCAGCATGACATGTACATGGAGGCAATGGTGGGAAGTCTGATCTGCATGATGGGGTGTGCTACATCTAAATCACGCTGCAATTTAATGTGGCTTTGGGCAGAGCAGTTCTCAGATCAAGCTTTAATGCATCCTGACGGAATGTTCTCTATGTTGCATCTGTAGCCCTTTGTAAAAGTCATTGGAAACATGTAGAATTTCTCAATCTCCAAAAGAAACAGTTTGTGCCTTCTTGGCTGTCACATCCATATAGTTAGTCCGAGATAAATTGTCGGTGACATTAATGTCAGAATCTTGAAGCTTTCAACCAATTCCACTTCAGCATCTTGATGCTGATTGTGACGTGTATTCCACAATGCTTTCTCAAGTCGGTAACAAGTTATTTCAGTTGCTGAGGAACATATAGATTATCCACTTGGGTTGTTATTAATTTACAAGGGGCATAGACAATAGTCAAGAGTGTTTTATTGTCACACATCCCAAAGAGGAACAATTAACTTCTTCCTTGCAGCAGCATGATAGATATGTAAACATAATACTGTATGAAATCTACAATAAACAATTAAAACAAGTTCAGTATATATATGTTACCGACCCAGGACTCGGTGCCACCATTCAATATGCTCTCTATTTTATACCCGAAAGGTTTAAGATAATATTCAATGAAATACCGGATCTCCTCAATCGTCTCAGGAAGTAGATACATTGATGGGCTTCCTTTATGATTGCATCAATGTGCTGAGTCCCGGGCAGATCTTCAGAGATTTGCACGCCCAGGGCTTGTTGCTTTTGAGTCTCTCCTTCACCATCCCGTCGATGAACACAGCTTTGTGGATCCTCGTCCTTCCTCAGATCCTTGGTCTTCTTGATGTTGAGAGCAAGGTTATATTGCTGGCATCATTTAGTCGTTCGATCTCCCTCCGACCCTCTGATTCGTCGTCATTTGTAATTCGTGCAACAGTAGTACTGCCGTCGGGAATCTTGAAAATTGAATTCTCACTGTGATGGCTGGTCATGAAAACTATGGTCTGACACAACCATTTCCCCAGTGTGGGAGAGCCAAACACTTGATGGCCTAAGTTTAGAATGAAGGCGACACATGGAGGCAGACATGACAGGCAGAAGGCGATGGGTGTATGGAAAGTGCTGCCAGAGGAAGTGCTGGAGGTGGGTAAAATGACAACAGGGCACGAACATTTTGAGAGTGTCTTGTATAGGAAAGGCCCAATGCTGGCAAATAAAACCAGCTCAGCAGGACACCTTCTCTCCTTGCAGTATCGCACTGTATCCCCCTCACAGTCCGAACGAGGTCTCGATTGCCCACTACCCTCCGCGGATGCTGCTCGACCTGCTTCAGTTCCACCAGGAGATTGCTTGTGTCAAAAAATTGTTGCAATTGCTCTGAAAATATTTCCTTATGTGCGCGACAAACTAAATGTCCATGATACTGTTGTCAGTCTCCTTCGACCAACAACACATGCAGATTAAAGTTTCCCATAGAGTCAGAGGGTCATAGAGTGATACAGTGTGGAAACAGGCCCAACTTGCCCACAACGGCCAACATGTCCCTGCTACATTAGTCCACCTGCCTATGTTGGGTCCACATCCCTCCAAACCTGTCCTGTCCATGTACCTGTCTTACTGTTTCTTAAATGTTGGAATAGTCATTGCATGTATTACCTCATTTTGCAGCTTGTTCGATGCCCCCACCAACCTTTTTTTGAAAAAGCTACCCCTCAGATTCCCTTTCATCTTAAATCTATGTTCTCTGGTCCTTGATTCTATGCCCCTCTATAAGGTCACCTTTCATCCTCCTACGCTCCAAGGAACAGAGTCGCAGCCTACTCACGTTATATATCAGACCCTCTAGTCCTGGCAACATCTTCAGAAATCTTCGCTGCACCTCTTCCAGCTTAACAACATCTCTCATGTAGCATGGTTCCTAGAACTGAACACAATACTCCAAATGCGGCGTCACCAACATCTGACACAACTTCAACATGACCTCCCAACTACTAAACTCAATATACTGTCTGATGAAGCACAATGTGCCAAAAGCCTTTTTGACCACCTTATCTACCTGTGACTCCGACTTCAACTAATTATGCACCTGGACCCCTCTGCGTTACAACACTCCCTGGAGTCCTAACATTCACTGCCTATATCCTGCCCATATTAGACTTCCCAAAATGTAACACCTCACATTTCTCTGTATGAAATGTTATCAACCATTCCCCAGCCCATCCAGATCCTGCTACAATCTTTCACAACAATCTTCATTATCTGCAAAACCACCCATTTTTGTATCATCTTCAAGTTTGCTAATCTTGTCGTGTATGTTCTCATCCAAATCATTGATAAATGACAAACAGTAATGGGCTCAGCACCGAATCTTTAAGTCACTAGCCACAGGACTCCAGTCTCAGAAACAATCTTCTACCAACGCTGTTTGCTTCCTTCCATGGTGACAGTTTGGAATCCATTGAGTTATCTTTCCTTGGATCTCATGCGATCTAATCTTCCAGAGCAGCCTCCCATGCAGAACCTCGTCGAATGCTTTGCTGAATTCCATATGTACAACATCTACAGCCCTGTCCTCGTCCACATTTTTGGTCACGTCTTCAAAAAACTCAATCAGATTTGTGAGACACGACCTCCCACGTACAAAATCATACTGGCCATCCCAGATCAGCCCTTGTTCGGCCAAATGCCTGTATATACCATCCCTCGGGATAATCCATAGTAACTTGCCAATTACAGATGTTTAGCACACAGGCCTATAGTTCCCAGCATTTTCCCCTGCAGCCCTTCTTGAATAGAGGCACAACATTTGCCATCCTCCAGTCTTCCGGCACCTATCCTGTACTTGAAGATGACTCGTAAATCTCAACCAGGGCACCCGCAATTTCCTCTCAGGTTACCCACAATGTCTTCGGATATATCTGATCAGGTCCACCTTCACACACAAAAGTAATGACAATTGCTATTCCTCTGCAGCACACCTTCGATATCATCCGTTTTCTACTTGATCCCATGAAGAAGCTGGAGCCTATGAGGCTGTAGGCTATTCCCAGCAATGTGCAGCCATTCGTTTAGTGTACTCCGTGGTCGCCTTCTTGTTGTGGTGGAGTGCCTATGTGTGCCAGAGATATTGCGAGTTGTCCTCTCTGCAGTTGTGCTCCTGGCAGGATATCCCATCGCCTTACGCGCGGGCGAGCTTTTTTGAAGGACCGAGTTGATGCAATACACGCACAAGTCTCCCACGTTAAAACATGTCACGCACTGAAGTTCAGCTGGAGGGACAATGGCTGTGGATCCATCTACAGCCGTCTGAAGACCCACAGAAAGGAGCCGCCAGGAGGACAATCATACAAGAACAAGTCATCAATGATCATGGCGATGACAGCGCGGGATTTAACAACAAGTAGCGTGTCGCGAGTGTTATTGGCAAACGAGGCCAACCCCTGCAGCAGATCCGGCTCGTCGCCGCGGAAGATAGATCCGGTCACCTGATATTCCCTTTTCGCCCGCCGGACCCGGTCACCCGGTATTCCCTTTTCGCCCGCCGTGCACTCGGAAACTGGACCCGGGCCACCGACGTTGGTGCCCACGGCCAACCGCCCACACACCGATGAGGTGTGTGTCAAGAGTGAGGTAGGTCGTCTAGGATCGATTGGGAAAGCGTCGCCTTTAAACCTTGTGGTCAACACCCTGCCATCAGTAAGTTTTTGATATACATGATCTTTAATGATCATAATCTCACCCAACTTGTAAAAAAGACTACCAGAGAGAGTAATATTCTCTACTTATGCCTCACCAACACTCCTATTGCTGCAGACGTTGTTAACCTGGCATCCGCCATTACGAAATGGTTGTCGTTGGAGCGGTTGTGAATCCAAAGATCACCAGACCACCAAGACGCAAAGTTTATCTGCATGCAAAAGCCAACTTTGCAGGAGTTGATATTGACATGGAACAGTGTTGTGACAATTTGACTGATAACGATTAAGAGTAGCTCAATTGAAGAATTATATACATCTTTTAAAAGTTCCTTCTTAGTTCAAGCATATTCCTTCTAAGATGAGCTCCAGTCGCTGTTCTTACCCATGGGTCAACAGCTCCACAAAGAGATATATTTTTATTAACAGAAAGAAAAGTCTACATAATAAGGCAAAAAAAAAAAACATGAATCTGCTTCTTGCTGGGCTAGTTTCACACAACTTCGCAGGCACATTGACAGGAAGATTCGTATTGCTCATAAATCCTACATCAGAGATGTTATTGATGTATCCTCAAGACCCGGCCATTCTGGAACTTAATAAAATCCAAGCGAAAGGAAGTCTCTGAGGTTTCACCTTTGCACGTTAACAATACCATGTTTTCAGCTGCAAAAGATAACGCCGAATCTCTTTGTCGTTTGTTTTGCTCAGTTTTTACCAGAGAAAAAACATCGAATTTTCCTGATCTTGACCCTAGTAGTGTTTCGGATATTGGTGACTTGCTCATCCCCAAAGAAGGAGATGAAAATCTTTTGCCTGAAATGAATCCTCATCAAGCCCGTGGCCCAGACGACATGACTGCCAGAGGTTTGAATTCATGTTCTTCAAGCGTTACCCGGACGTGGCGCCGAAGGACAAGAAGCCGAAGCAAAGAAGTTGAAGCCAAACAATCGAGTGGAAACGAAGCCGAAACGCCAAATAACCGGATGGAAACGAAGCCGAAACGCCAACTAACCGAAAGGGTGGGACGCCCAAATGCAAACTAACCGAAAGTGAGGGACGCCTAAAAGCTATCTAACCGAAAGGCTGCGCCCTCTAAATCAAACTCACCGATTGGCCGCTCTGCCGAAACGCCACCTACCTGAAAGGCGGCGTCGCCTACAAGCCAACAAACGAAAGTCGCTCAACAGAAAAGTCAAATAACGGATATGACGTTGCCGGGGGGCGGGACTTGTCAGGATTGGTCCAGACCCCCGCGTCCATCACAACACTGGGGAGGGTTGAACATTTTCCCACACCTCACCTCCACCCGACCCACAGGCCGCCGGTGGAGACGGGAATGTGGGGGTCATTTTCCCATACAAGCCAATCTGAACCCGAGCACCATGTTATAAGTGGCCGAAGGAACGTAACCTTCAGGACAGCCCCCACTCTCCCACGGCCGTGGCTGCCATTCGCCTCATCCCACCCGTGCGGCCGCACTGTGAAGGGCCGTGGGTCGGGTGGACAGAGGTGTGGGACAGGCTGGTCCCTCCGCCCACCCAGAGTCAATGACCACGATGCACCGCCATCGGACCCCAACCCCCACACCAGGGCAACCCCACCCCGACCCCCGGACCCTAGCAAATCGCAATTAAACATGGGGGGGGGGGGGGAGAACAAATTCCCTGGCGGGCCGATGACATGTGTGCATTACAACGAACGATTTTATCTACTCCGCCCACCCCCCCCCCCCCCCCCCCAACCCCGCCCGGAGGGTTGCGATCCTTCGGCCGCTTACCGCTTGGTGCTCGGGTTCAGATTGCCCAAAGGCTTGTGTGGGCAAATTACCCCCACATTCCCTTCTCCACCGGCAGGAGGTTGGGGGTCATTTTCCCACACGAGCCTTAGGTGACTGGGCAATCTGAACCCAAGCACCAAGTTGTAAGCTTCTGAAGGTGCGCATCCCTCGGGACAGCCCCCGCTCTCCCACGGCTACCCTCCTCGGGCTGTGGGTCGGGTGGAGGAATGGGACAATGTTCATCCCTCCATGGTGATGTGATGGACGCGGGATATGAGCCAATCGCTGTCAAGTCCCGCCCCCCGGTAAGGTCATGTCCGTTATTTGAATTTTCTGTTGAGCAGCCTTCGGTTCGTTGGCTGAGTTTGCTTTTAGGCGGCGCAGCCTTTCGGTTAGTTGGCGTTTAGGCGTCCTGCCCTTTGGGTTAGTTCGCATTTAGGCGTCCCACCCTTTCGGTTAGTTGGCGCTTCGGCTTCGTTTCCATTCGGTTATTTGGCGTTTCGGCTTCGTTTCCATTCGGTTATTTACCTTCCACTCCTATGCTTCGGCGTGCCAAGTCCGCACAGGCTTCAAACATTGCTCCAACCCTCCAAATTTTATTCCAGAAATCAATTTCTACCGGAGAAGCGCCGAGTGACTGGCTAATGCAAACATCTCTCCAATTTACAATAGAACGACTGCTCAAATCTAGCCAATTATCGTCCGGTGTCCTAGACTTCAATTGCCTGCAAACTCCTTGAACATTTAATCCATGGCAATGTCATGAGGCATTCTGAAATACACAATATACTAGCTGACCAGCAGCATGGATTCCGCAAAGGCAGGTCATGCGAGAACTATCTCTCTGCCCTGGTTAATGATCTGCACGCCATCCTGGATAACAGAGGGCCGACATGACTTTACCGGTTGCATGCAAAGCAAATTATTTCACTGTAGTTAGGTACATTAGACAATAAGGAATAATTGAATAATTGATATTGATTGTTTGTACCCGACCTGAGTCCACATCACGATCTGCGACCACAGTGATGTTCATTCTTTATTTACTACTACACTAATATGACATTTCCGGTTCTCGTTACAACAGAACGATCTTTTTCCACACGGAGACACTACATATTGCGGCTGGCCAGATTTGGAGTGAAATAAATTAAATACTATTGGAACAACAATTTAAACAGCTTCTGTGAAGACAGAGGGACGGGCCACATTGCAGCTACATTTGGATCAGTCCGGGGAAAAGCGCACTGGTGATTGACTGTTTAGTTAATTTGGCTCTCCTGTACGCATATGTTAAAGACATCCACCTCACATAAGGTCAGGATTTTCTAAGATCCGGGGATGATAATGTTCACAATATGGCCGCCCACTCAGTGATAAGCGATGTAGGTTGTTTGTTCAGAAGTGGAGTTGCCATCGCCTTTCTGAACGAAATCAAGTTAACGAGGCCAGAGTCTGAAATGGGACCCGGCTGAAAACATTGCCTGTCCATTTCCTTCACAGATGTCGCCTGACCCCAGTAATTTGTGTTTTACTCAAGATTCCAGCATCTGCAATTTCTTGTACCTATGGGACTTGCATCTCCTTTGACACTTTGTCCGTTTGGGCACTAGGCAGACGGATGTTTATGACCTTTGCTGTTCAGCACGTGCACCACAAACACAGACAGAGATTTATCGGTGACACAGGCGGCTGCAGAGGCTGGAATCTTGAGCAGAAACAAAGTCCTGGAGTAATTCCTCTTCTGTCCGACATGCATTCTGTGAGAACCTCTCCCACTGCTCCCCCTCTGTGATTCCTGCTTGTCGAGAGGCCCGAGAGCCGTTGGAGAGTTCGCAGAGGGAGGAGCTACACCCGAGCGGTATGTTTTAAAGAGGAGCGCGAGGCTTGCTTCTACAGAGGCCCAAGAGCCTTGGAGAGGTCGCAGAGGGAGGAGCTACACCCGAGCGGTAGGATTTAAAGAGGAGCGCGGGGCTTGCTTCTACAGAGGCCCGAGAGCCGTTGGAGAGATCGTAGCGGGAGGAGCTACACCCGAGCGGTAGGATTTAAAGAGGAGCGCGGGGCTTACTTCTACAGAGGCCCGAGAGCCGTTGGAGAGGTCGCAGAGTGAGGAGCTACACCCGAGCGGTAGGATTTAAAGAGGAGCGCGGGGCTTGCTTCTACAGAGGCCCGAGAGCCGTTGGAGAGGTCGCAGAGGGAGGAGCTACACCCGAGCGGTAGGATTTAAAGAGGAGCGCGGGGCTTGCATCTACAGAGGCCCGAGAGCCGTTGGAGAGGTCGCAGAGGGAGGAGCTACACCCGAGCGGTAGGATTTAAAAAGGAGCGCGGGGCTTGCTTCTGCAGAGGCCCGAGAGCCGTTGGAGAGGTCGCAGAGGGAGGAGCTACACCCGAGCGGTAGGATTTAAAGAGGAGCGCGGGGCTTGCTTCTACAGAGGCCCGAGAGCCGTTGGAGAGGTCGCAGAGGGAGGAGCTACACCCGAGCGGTAGGATTTAAAGAGGAGCGCGGGGCTTGCTTCTACAGAGGCCCGAGAGCCGTTGGAGAGATCGTAGCGGGAGGAGCTACACCCGAGCGGTAGGATTTAAAGAGGAGCGCGGGGCTTACTTCTACAGAGGCCCGAGAGCCGTTGGAGAGGTCGCAGAGGGAGGAGGAGCTGAAATCTGCAACGTTCCAAGTTCCACTTCAAAAACAAGTGGGTTTGAGGAAGCCGCTGATTGGTGGAAGCAGACAAGAGGGAGCAACTGATTGGGAGTCAGATCCCTGCTGATTGTACTGTATTGTAGCTGTTTGTTTTGTATTGTAGCTGTTTGTTTTGTATTGTATCCTAGGTAAGGGGAGTATGAGGGCCAGGGCAGTTTACTGTTCTGGATGTCAGATGTGGGAAGTCATGGAGTCTGATAGCCCTCCAGACGTCCACATATGTGCCAGGTGTATCGAGATGGGGCTCCTAATGGACCGTATTAGGAACCTGGAGCAGCAGCTCGATGACCTCCGTCTGGTCAGGGAGAGCGAGGAAGTCATTGATAGGAGTTACAGGGAGATGGTCACTCCAAGACCACAGGAGGCAGGCAAGTGGGTCACGGTTGGGAGAGGCAAGGGGCACAGGCAGGGAATAGAGAGTACCCCGGTGGCTGTACACCTTGACAATAAGTACTCCTGTTTGAGCACTGTTGGGGGGGACAGCCTACCTGGGGGTAGCGACAGCGGCCGGGCCTCCGGTACAGAGCCCGGTCCTGTTGCTCAGAAGGGTAAGGAAAAGAAGAGGAGAGCAATACTAATAGGGGCCTCAATAGTTAGGGTGTCAGACAGGCGATTCTGTGGACGCAGTCGGGAGACCCGGATGGTAGTTTGCCTCCCTGGTGCCAGGGTCAGGGATGTGTCTCAACGTGTCCAAGATATCCTGAAAGGGGAGGGAGTGGAGCCCGAGGTCGTGGTACATATAGGTACCAATGACATAGGTAAAAAAAGAGAAGAGGTCCTGAAAGGAGAATTTAGGGAGTTAGGAGGGGAGTTAAAGGGTAGGACAGCAAAGGTAACAATCTCGGGATTACTGCCTGTGCCACGCGACAGTGAGAGTAGGAATGGAGCAAGGTGGAGGATAAATGCGTGACTGAAGGACTGGTGCAGAGGGCAGGGATTCAAATTTCTGGATCATTGGGACCTCTTTTGTGGAAGATGCGACCTGTACAAAAAGGATGGGTTGCACTTGAACCTGAGGGGGACCGATATCCTGGCGGGGAGATCTGCAAAGGCTACTGGGGAGACTTTAAACTAGAATGGTTGGGGGGAGGGACTCAAATAGAGAAAGCTATTAGACAGTGTGTGAGACAGGAGGCAGAGAAGGAAAGCATTCAGACCCAACATGTAGGGGGGAAAGAAGAAAGCAATAATAAACAGAGAATAAGAGGTGGTGGGGTTCTTAAATGGGTGAGCAGAGAAACAGAGGGGTGTAAAATGCGGGCGGAAGCAATAGGTAGCAAGGTGAAAAGTAAAAGTGGCAGGCAGACAAATGCAGGGCAAAAATCAAAAAGGGCCACTTTTCAACATAATTGTATAAGGGGTAAGAGCGTTGTAAAAACAAGCCTGAAGGCTTTGTGTCTCAATGCAAGGAGCATTCGTAATAAGGTGGATGAGTTGAACGTGCAGATAGCTATTAATGATTATGATATAGTCGGGATCACGGAGACATGGCTCCAGGGTGACCAAGGCTGGGAGCTGAACATCCAGGGATATTCAATATTCAGGAGGGATAGAGAGAAAGGAAAAGGTGGTGGAGTAGCGTTGCTGGTTAGAGAGGAGATTAACGCAGTGAAAAGGAAGGACATTAGCTTGGAGGATGTGGAATCGGTATGGGTAGAACTGCGAAACACTAAAGGGCAGAACACGCTGGTGGGTGTTGTCTACAGGCCACCTAGCAGTAGTAGTGAAGTTGGGGATGGCATCAAACAGGAAATTAGAAATGCGTGCAACAAAGGCAAAACAGTTATAATGGGTGACTTCAATCTACATATAGATTGGGTGAATCAAATTGGCAGGGGTGCTGAGGAAGAGGATTTCTTGGAATATATGCGGGATAGTTATCTAAACCAACATGTAGAGGAACCAACGAGAGAGCAGGCTCTTCTAGACTGGGTATTGAGTAATGAGGAAGGGTTAGTTAGCAGTCTTGTTGTGTGTGCCCCCTTGGGCAAGAGTGACCATAATATTGTTGAGTTCTTCATTAGGATGGAGAGTGACATTGTTAATTCAGAAACAACTGTTCTGAACTTAAAGAAAGGTAACTTTGAGGGTATGAGACGGGAATTGGCCAAGATTGACTGGCAATTAGTTCTAAAAGGGTTGACGGTGGATATGCAATGGAAGGTATTTAAAGACTGCATGGATGAACTACAAAAATTGTTCATCCCAGTTTGCCAAAAGAATAAATCAGGGAAGGTAGTGCATCCGTGGATAACAAGGGAAATCAGGGATGGTATCAAAGCAAATGCTGATGCGTAAAAAATTAGCCAGAAAAAGCAGCATACCAGAGGACTGGGAGAAATTCAGAGACCAGCAGAGGAGGACAAAGTGCTTCATTAGGAAAGGGAAAATAGATTATGAAAGAAAACTGGCAGGGAACATAAAAACTGACTGCAAAAGTTTTTATAGATATGTGAAGAGAAAGAGATTAGTTAAAACAAATGTAGGTCCCTTGCAGTCAGAAACAGGTGAGTTGATCATGGGGAACAAGGATATGGCGGACCAATTGAATAACTACTTTGGTTCCGTCTTCACTAAGGAAGACATAAATAATCTGCCGGAAATAGCAGGGGACCGCGGGTCAAAGGAGATAGAGGAACTGAGTGAAATCCAGGTTAGTCGGGAAGTGGTGTTGGGTAAATTGAATGGATTAAAGGCCGATAAATCACCAGGGCCAGATAAGCTGCATCCCAGAGTACTTAAGGAAGTATCTCCAGAAATAGCGGATGCATTAGTGATAATTTTTCAAAACTCTTTAGATTCTGGAGTAGTTCCTGAGGATTGGAGGGTAGCAAACGTAACCCCACTTTTGAACAAGGGAGGGAGAGAGAAAACGGGGAATTACAGACCAGTTAGTCTAACATCGGTGGTGGGGAAACTGCTAGAGTCAGTTATTAAAGATGGGATAGCAGCACATTTGGAAAGTGGTGAAATCATTGGACAAAGTCAGCATGGATTTACGAAAGGTAAATCATGTCTGACGAATCTTATAGAATGTTTCTAGGATGTAACTAGTAGAGTGGATAGGGGAGAACCAGTGGATGTGTTGTATCTGGACATTCAGAAGGCTTTCGACAAGGTCCCACATAAGAGATTAGTTTACAAACTTAAAGCACACGGTATTGGGGGTTCAGTATTGATGTGGATAGAGAACTGGCTGGCAAACAGGAAGCAAAGAGTAGGAGTAAACGGGTCCTTTTCACAATGGCAGGCAGTGACTAGCGGGGTACCGCAAGGCTCAGTGCTGGGACCCCAGCTATTTACAATTTATATTAATGATCTGGATGAGGGAATTGAAGGCAACATCTCCAAGTTTGCGGATGACACTAAGCTGGGGGGCAGTGTTAGCTGTGAGGAGGATGCTAGGAGACTGCAAGGTGACTTGGATAGGCTGGATGAGTGGGCAAATGTTTGGCAGATGCAGTATAATGTGGATAAATGTGAGGTTATCCACTTTGGTGGCAAAAACAGGAAAGCAGACTATTATCTAAATGGTGGCCGATTAGGAAAATGGGAGATGCAGCGAGACCCGGGTGTCATGGTACACCAGTCATTGAAAGTAGGCATGCAGGTGCAGCAGGCAGTGAAGAAAGCGAATGGTATGTTGGCTTTCATAGCAAAAGGATTTGAGTATAGGAGCAGGGAGGTTCTACTGCAGTTGTACAGGGTCTGGGTGAGACCACACCTGGAGTATTGCGTACAGTTTTGGTCTCCAAATCTGAGGAAGGACATTATAGCCATAGAGGGAGTGCAGAGAAGGTTCACCAGACTGATTCCTGGGATGTCAGGACTTTCATATGAAGAAAGACTGGATAGACTTGGCATATACTCGCTAGAATTTAGGAGATTGAGAGGGAATCTTATAGAAACGTACAAAATTCTTATGGGGTTGGACAGGCTAGATGCAGGAAGATTGTTCCCGATGTTGGGGAAGTCCAGGACAAGGGGTCACTGCTTAAGGATAAGGGGGAAATCCTTTAGGACCGAGATGAGAAGAAACTTTTTCACACAGAGAGTGGTGAATCTCTGGAACTCTCTGCCACAGAGGGTAGTTGAGGCCAGTTCATTGGTTATATTTAAGAGGGAGTTAGATGTGGCCCTTGTGGCTAAAGGGATGAGGAGGTATGGGGAGAAGGCAGGTACTGGATACTGAGTTGGATGATCAGCCATGATCATATTGAATGGCGGTGCAGGCTCGACGGGCCGAATGGCCTACTCCTGCACCTATTTTCTATGTATCTATGTATCTATGTCTTCGGCCAAAAAGCTTACCGCATGTTGTTTTGCAGCTTGTTATGGAAACAGCTCTGCCCAAGACCGCAAGACATTGCATAGTTGTAGATGTATCCCAACCCATCACACAGACCAGATAGCGCACCATCGATTCCATCTACTGTTCAGGCTGTATCGGAAAAGCAGCCGACATAATCAAATACTGTTTGCACCCTGCTCATTCCTTCTTCTCCCTGCTCCCGCAGAAGATACAGACGCTTGAGAGTGTGCACCACCAGATTCAGGAACAGCTTCTTTCCCCTCTGTTATCAGGCTTCTGTACGGTCCTT
Organism: Amblyraja radiata; assembly: GCF_010909765.2. Classification (NCBI taxonomy): domain Eukaryota; kingdom Metazoa; phylum Chordata; class Chondrichthyes; order Rajiformes; family Rajidae; genus Amblyraja; species Amblyraja radiata. The sequence continues at coordinate 3,352,615 of NC_045957.1, read as the reverse complement.
CCATATGCTAGGGCGCTGTCGATTCACCTCTACTCCGTTGAGAACATTGGACATTTTCTATGCAATTGATGGGCTTCAATGCCTAGAACTATATTCTGCACTGTACTTCAATTGACTTGATTGTATCTACATATAGTATCTTATGATTTGTTTGGAAAGTATGCAAAACAAAGCATTTCACTCTACCTTAGTTTACTATAAAATACGACTGAACATTAGTCATCTACATCGGTGAGATCAAGCGGAGGAAGGGCGATCGTTTTGCCGAACACCTCCGCTCGGTCCGCAATAACCAACCTGATATCCCGGTGGCTCAGCACTTCTACTCCCCCTCCCATTCCCCATCCGACCTCTCTGTCCTGGGTCTCCTCCATGGCCAGAGCAAGCAACACCGGAAATTGGAGGAACAGCACCTCATATCCGCTTGGGGAGTCTGCATCCTGCGGGCATGAACATTGAATTCTCCCAATTTTGTTAGCCCTGGCTGTCTCCTCCCCTTCCCCAGCCCTCGGGCTGTCTCTTCCCATCCCTCAGCCCTCGGGCTCCTCCTCCTCCTTTTTCCTTTCTTCTCCCCGCCATCCCCCCAAAGTCTGAAGAAGGTCTTCGGCCCGAAACGTTGCCTATTTCCTTCGCTCCATAGAGCTCCAGGGAGCATGGCCGTCGTCATTAAACATTTCCACCCAGGAAACAAAGTTCTGACTCTACCCTACCTATGCATCATTTCGCCACAGGCGAGTTCCCGGATGACTAGAATGAAACTAACGTTATCCCTTTAGCACATAGAAATGGGCAGAGTAGGGAAAATTAATTTCACCCATAATATATTTGTTAAAATAATTTCCTCTGCCTGCATGTGACGCACATCCCTCCATTCCCTGCATACCTATGTGCCTACCTAAAATGAATATAAGATGCTGTAGGTCCTGTGAATCTTTGAAACACTCTTGGTTCTCTCAGACTCTTTACCGGTGTGCACTTTTAAGGCCTGCAATAAACCGATTTGTTCGATAGATTCACCATTGATCTACGAGCTGTTTTATTTTGTGTCCGTACCTATCTGAGTAAAGCCAAATACAGGTTACGGGTATTGCACAAAATAGTACAAAATTCCTTCCTACACTATTAAATGCATCTATCGTATCTGCCTCCATCACCAGTCCAGGCAGTGCCTTACGGACACCCATGTGTAAAATATTTGCCCGGTACATCTCCTTCAAACGTCCCTGCTCTCGCCTTAAACCTACGCCCATTATTCTTTGACCTTTGCACCCTGTGAAAACGGTTCTGACTGTCTACCCGATCAAAGCCTCTCATAATTTTGTATACTTCTGTCAGACCTCTTTGCAACCTCGGACTCTACAGAACATGCAATCTGTTTGTCCAAACTCTCCTTATAGATAATACCCTCTAATTCAGAAACGAAGAACTGCAGATGTTATGTTACAAAAAGATGCAAAGTGCTGGAGTAACTGAGCCAGCTGGGGAGCATGCTGGAAAGCATGTATGTGATGTTCAGGTCGAAACACTTCTCAAGACTGAAGAAGAATCGCGACCCGTAAAGTTATTCTTCCATGTTCTCCAGAGATGCTGTCTGACCTGCTGAATTACACCAGAGCTTTGTGTCATGTTTATGCTTTAATCTGGTTAGCATTCTAGTAAAACTCTTCTACGCCTTTTTCAGAGCCTCCGCGCCCTGTCATGTGGCGACCAGAACAACACGCAACACTTCAATTGTATTATGTAACACAGCAAACCTGGTCATCTCCTGTGAATGTACCTCGCGGTTCATCCATGATTTCCTGTTGGGGAACACTCGGATTGTCTTTGTCGGAACGCACTCCTCTACACACATGCTGATGATGTCAGTAACGGCAATGTCATACTCATTCAGGTTGGCTGCAGAACTGTTGAATATGGACCAGTCCACTGACTCAAAACAGTAGCTTGGAATATCATCCGTGTCCGCCAACCAGCGTTGAAGGTAAGGGTTAAGCAAGAGAGGGAAGAATTTGGAGGTGATGGAGAGGATGCAGCGAGGGATCACCATAATTCTGCCTGGATTGGAAGGTATTAGCACGAAAGCAAAGATGGACAAACTTGGATTATTTTCTCTGTAATGTCAGAGGCTGAGGGGAGTCCATAATGAAATTATGAGGCATGGGTTGGATAGACAGTCAGAACCATGTTCCCAGGCTGGAAATGTTCAAGGACTATATGGCATATCTATAAGTTGATGGGTGTGGGGGGGGAGACGACATGTGTGTGGCAAGTTTTTACACAAATGGTATTGTGTATCTGGAACGTGCTCCAAGCATGGTGGTGGAAACACACAAGATCATGACATTGAAGAGTTTTAGATAGGTGCATGGAAATGCAGGAAATGGAGGGATATGAATCATGTGGAGACGGAGGAAATTGGTTTAACTTGGTATCGTCTTCTACACAGACATTGTGGACCAAAGGGGTCTATTCCTGTGCTGTACTATTCTGTATTCTATGTCACTAGCCCTTCCTGATCACCAGAATAGAAGCTGCTTTCATTGTATGGGATTGTCCGATTGCTCCGGCCGAGCTTGGACAGGGAATGTATCGGATACTGGAGACACAAGAAATGCTGGAATTTGGAGCAGAGAATAAAGTGCTGGATGCTCTCAGCGAGTTATGCAGATTCTATGGAGGGAACGGACCTGTGATCTTTGTGGCAAGACCTTTCTTCAGACTGATGGAGTATGGGGACGAAAGGGGGAAAGGGAGTTGGGACTATAAAAAGCCTGGCGTGATCCTTGGAATAGGTGGGTTAACATACGATGATCGTTTGACGGCAATGGGCCTCCACTTACTGGAATTTAGAAGAATGATGGGGTGGCCTGACTGAAACTTACCGAACAGTGAAAGGCTTGGATAGAGTGTATGTGGCGAGGATGTTTCCACTAGTGGGAGTGTCTTGATTCTTGATTTGTACGGGTGTCAGGGGTTATGGGGAGAAGACAAGAGAATGAGGTTGAGAGGGAGAGATAGTCCAGTAATAATTGTACGGCGCTGTAGATTTGATGGGCCGAACAGCCTAATTTCGCTCCTATCACATGAACATGAAGTGATAGATGGATACAGTTGAGGCTGGTGGCTGATTGGCAGATGGCTGGTGTAAGTGACAAAAGGCTCAAGGTGAAAAGGAGAGAAAGATATTTCAGATAGGAAGAGGAGTGAAAGGTAAACCAGAAGGGATATGGGTGGTGAGGGTCAAGCGGGGAAGAGGGTGGTAAAAGGGAAATACGGGATTAGTACGGCAGACGAGTGCATGGAGGAGGGGAAAGGAGCAGGATGACTGGGAAGTGGGAGATGTTGGGGGGGGGGGGGGATTGGTTCATACTGAGTTGCGGTGGAGGCGGGGAAAATGAGAGGGGGTAGGGGGTATTATATTAGTTTGAAGAATTTAATAGACTGCGTCTGTCAAATATATCCACCAGACTAAATGCGCCCCTGTGTGTCGAGCGAGAGTGAGAACGGATTCCATCGTATCTACAATAGGCGTCTGAGCACCCGAATAAAGAATGACTACCCCCAAACAACCAGCAGGCTCTTGAACACTATACAGCAAGAACCTCAACTGTGGATGTGAACTGTGGATAGTCTTAAGTTGTACTAAGGCCTGGGCTTTTTTTTAAAGTAGTGGGGTTAGTGATTCACTGTTTTTGTTGTTTATTATATAATATCTGAGTCTGTTGTGTTTACAGACATGTTATGTTTAGTTTAGTTTTAGTTTATTGTCACGTGTACTGAGGTACAGTGAAAAGCTTTTGTTGCGTCCCAACCATTTAGCAGAAAGACAATACCTGATTATAATCGATAGAGTGGGATCCTCAATGTACAGATACATGATAAGGGAATAATGTGAATAGTAAAAAACAGAGCTAGTAAAGTCCGATCAATGATGGTCTGAGGGTCTCCAATGAGATAGTTCAATACTGCTCTCTGGTTGTGGTTATATGGTTCAGTTGCCTGATAACAGCGAGGAAGAAACTCTCTCTTAATCTGGAGGTGTACCTTTTCACACTTCAGTCCCTTTTTTCCCCCATGGTGGAGGGGTTATACGGCTGTAAATGAGAATTTGATTATTCTGTTATCGGTACACATGACAAAGAAACAATCTGGACACTTACCTGCCTAAACCTCTTTCCAAAGACTTCAACCTGACACAAACTCAGGACTTTTCCAGCTCCTGGTATAATGATGTTCACATATCGACCCGTGAATCCCTTGCAGAATAGAGTGTACATATCGGTAACAGTCCGGATTGTCCCACAGCTGGATGGAACAGAAACATCAAGTTCAAGTTCAAGCTCACGTTCGCATTTATTGTCACATGCACCAATTAAGGTTCAGTGATATTTGAGTTACCATACAGCCATAAAAATTAAAAAAAGAACGCAATACACAATAATTTTAACATAGACTTGAAAAACAGTGCAATCAGCATTCCTCATTGTGATGGAAGGCAATACAGTTCAGTCATCTTCCTCCTTTGTTCACCCGTGGTGGTCGGGCCTTAAGCCCTCAGCACTGCCTCTGCCGAAGGCCCGATGTTGAAGCCATCTCGTCAGGTGATAGAGACGTTGGCATCGGGACGGAACAGAAACAGTCCGCGGCATGGAGCTCCCTAGTCGGCCTTTTCTTAGTGGAGAGTGCGGCTTCACGTTGTGAAAGTCCACAGGCCCCGCGGTCGGAGCACTTCCACAGCGAGCTTCAATCCGCAGCGCCGCGATGGTCCACGATTGTCACCAGGAAAGGCCGCACCAATCCAGACGTTAGGCCGCGGGCAGGGGATCGAGACGGACATAGAGAAATATCTCATCCCCGTCGAGGTAAGTGATTGAAAACAGTTTCCCCCTGTTCCAACCCATACTCTCCACATCAAATCATACCGAGAAACATTAAAACATACATTTTAGACGCACTGAAAGTAACAAAAATGTTGAAATAACACGTAGGCTGCTGGCAATTTCGGCGCCACCCGATGTCGTTAACATGAAGGTATCGCGACGGATACGGCACCAAGGCATCAACCAAGCTTCAAACATGGTGACAGGAATGTGGGCACTGACAAAGTTCCTCTCTCACCACGAACATAAGATATTAGTCATCAGAAACACCTGAGCAACGGAAGGCTTTTTATCAGTCAGGATATTGAGTAGGTAAATCGGGACAGATGGCTCAATTTTAATCATGTATTTTGGCGAGTCGAGACAGTGAATTTATGAGTGAATTTAAATTGCTTTATTTTGCAATGGTAAAGCTGTGGCGGCTCCCAAGGGTCGTGCCACCATAGTGTCGAACCCCTCGGCACAGGAGTGGTTCAGTCCGGAGGCGGCCCTTAGCCGGAGGCTTTAAAGGCAGGGGTTTGGGTGCCATCTTCCTCTCGTTTGGTCTTCCCTATAACCGGGAGGAACAGAATAAAAAGTGCCTCTCAAAACACGACCGTGCTTCATTCTGAGACCCACGCACTACATTGGTGACCCCCGACGCTCCATTGGCGTCATGATGGAGAACAGACAAAGCCCTACCTCCTCACAGGCTGGCCCGGCCCTGTCTCTGGACGCGGTCTCCGTAAAACTGCCCAACTTCTGGACCACCCGGCCGCTCATCTGGTTCCAGCAGGCGGAGGCCCAGTTCAACCTGCGGGGCATCACGGTCGATGCCACCCGCTTCTATTACCTGGTGGGAGCCCTCGACCAGGATGCGGTTGAAGAGGTCACGGACTTCCTCGCAGACCCCCCGAACGATGATAAATACCTCGGCCTGAAAGAGCTCCTGCTCCAGATTTACGGACTGAGTAGGATGGAGCGGGCAGGTAGGATCCTGCATATGGGGGGCGTGGGCGACCGGCGGCCATCTACCCTCCTAAAGGAGATGGTGGCTCTACTAGACGGGTACACGCCGTGCCTGTTGTTCGAGTACACCTACCTGCATCTGCTGCCGGCCTACATCCGTCTGCAGCTCACAGACGCCTCGTTTGCCGACCTTCGGGCCCTCGGGAGGCGCGCCGACGCCCTGTGGATGGCGCGCCCTGATGACGTCAGCGCGCTGGGCGTCGGCAGAGACGGGGTCGCGCTGAGGTCGACGCGCCCTGATGACGTCAACGCGCTCGCCGTCAGCAGACACGCCGATGACGTCACCCCAGCAGCTCCCGATTTCCTCCGGTGGGGCGGGGGAGCTGTGGAAGGAGTGACAGCTCCAGCCCGACGGCCCGTACGATCGCCCCCAGCGGCAGTGAGGGGTACTGCACCTGCAGTCCAGCGCCAGCAAGCTTTAGACACCACCAGCAGGAGCAGGCAAGCTCCAAGTGACTCCAACAGGAGACGTTGGTGCTACTACCATCAACGCTGGGGTTCTGCAGCACAACAATGCCGCCAGCCGTGTACGTTCCCGGGAAACGCCTGGGCCGGCTGCCAATAGTCCCCGCGGCGGCCGGCCAAATTCACCGCCTTTTCGCCTGGGATCGGCGCTCCGGGACCCGCTTCCTCGTGGATACAGAAGCGGAGCTCATCGTCCTGCCCCCTTCGCTGGCCGACATTCGTTCCGGTAAGCGGGGGCCCGTCCTCACCGCGGCGAACGGCAGCCCCATCCGCACATATGGACTGCGCATGGTTCCCATCGTGCTCGGCTCCTGCCATTTCTCATGGAGCTTCACCATTGCCGATGTCTCCCAACCATTGCTCGGGCCGATTTCCTCCGGGCGCATTCCCTCATGGTGGACGTCGGGCGTCAGCGTTTGGTCAACGCCACTACGATGGAGCCGATCACGTTGCGTGTGGATCAACCGGTGGGACGGCCACTGGCGTCCGTGGACTCCCGATTTGCACGGATCTTGGCTGCGTTCCCGGACATTCTCACTCCGCAGTTTCAATCAGCAACCCCCAGCCACGAGGTGTTGCATTTTATCCCGACTACCGGCCCACCACTCCATGCACGAGCACGGCGACTGCCACCAGATAAACTGCGTCCGGCACGGCGGGAATTCCGCACGATGGAGGCCTTGGGGATCGTCCGCCCTTCGAGCAGCCCTTGGGCGTCCCCACTCCACATGGTCCCCAAGTCAAGCGGGGGCTGGCGACCTTGTGGGGATTACCGACGGCTGAACGCTGCAACAACAGCGGATCGATACCCCGTACCCCACATCCAGGACTTCACGGCCCATTTGGCTGGGCCCACAATTTTTTCCAAAGTGGATCTGGTACGGGGTTAAAATCAGATCCCGGTTCACCCGGATGACGTGCCGAAGATGGCGATCATCACGCCATTCGGGCTTTACGAGTTTACTCGGATGCCGTTCGGCCTCAAAAACGCTGCACAGGCCTTTCAGCGCCTCATGGATGGGGTTTGTCGCGGCCTTGATTTCGTGTTCGTGCACCTGGACGACATCCTGGTGGCCAGCCGCTCGCAACAGGAACACTGCGCTCACCTTCGGCAGCTCTGTCAGCGGCTAGGCGAGCATGGTTTGGCCATCAACCTGGACAAGTGCCGTTTTGGGGTGAACGAAATTGACTTCCTCGGCCACCGCGTGACTGCGCAAGGCGCGGTTCCCCTGCCTGACAGGGTCGACGCCATCCGTCGTTTTCCCCGCCCACGCACGGTGCGTGGCCTGCAGGAATTTGTCGGCATGGTGGCATTCTACCATCGTTTCGTGCCATCCGCGGCCCACATCATGCGGCCCCTGTATCAACTTCTGGCGGGTGGGCAGCACAAGAGCGTTGAGTGGACCCACGAGGCGGAGGCAGCTTTTGACGGCGCGAAGGAGGCCCTTGCTTGGCCGTACTGCTGGTACACCCGCGGGGAGATGCCCCGACTGCTCTCACGGTAGACGCCTCGAAGTCGGCGGTTGGTGCTGTGCTGGAGCAGCTGACGGGCGGAGGTTCGCGGCCCCTGGCCTTCTTCAGTGGCCTTCAACCATGCGCAGACCAAGTACAGCGCGTTCGATCGTGAGCTCTTGGCTCTGTACCTGGCTGTGCGCCATTTTCGCTACTTCCTGGAGGGCCGCCCGTTCACCGCCTACACCGACCATAAGCCGCTCACTTTCGCCCTGCAGAAGGTTTCCGATCCCTGGTCCGCACGACAGCTCCGGCAATTGGCCTACATATCGGAGTACACGACATCTATCTGCTACGTCGAGGGGAAAGAGAACCGGGTGGCCGACGCATTGTCCCGCCCCGCTATCAACGCCGTGTTCGAGGTGGCGCCCGGAATGGACTATTCTGCTCTGGCGGCGGCACAGCTCACGGACGATGAGATGCCCGCCTACCGGACTGCCATCTCCGGCCTCCGCCTTGAGGATGTCCCTCTCGGTCCTGGGGGAGTGACAATCCTGTGCGATGTGTCGTCCGGTCAGCCGCGCCCCATCGTCCCTGCCACCTGGCGACGGAGGGTGTTCGAGGTGATCCACGGACTGGCTCACCCATCAATCCGGGCGACAACGGCACTGGTGGCAGCTCGTTTCATGTGGCACGGTCTGCGCAAGCAGGTTGGCCATTGGGCTCGCACCTGCATTCCGTGCCAGACGGCAAAATTCCAGCGCCATGTCCGTGCGCCTCTCCAGGAGTTTGGACTACCTCACCGGCGGTTCGACCATCCCCACATAGACATTGTAGGGCCTCTCCCGCCGTCCCGGGGCATCACCCACCTCCTTACAATGGTGGACCGCTTCACGCGGTGGCCGGAGGCCATTCCGTTGACCGATACTTCAACGGCTACATGTGCTCGTGCGTTGTCCGCGCACTGGATTGCTCGCTTCGGGGTGCCGGCGCACATCTCCTCAGACCGGGGGCCATAGTTCACCTCCGAGCTGTGGTCAGCCATGGCTCGCTTGCTGGGGGCGCGGCTACACCACACCACGGCTTACCACCCGCAAGCTAACGGTCTGGTGGAGAGATTCCACCGGCAGCTGAAGGCAGCACTGAAGGCACGACTCTCCGGCCCGGACTGGATGGACGAGTTGCCGTGGGTCATGCTGGGCATCCGGACCGCTCCCAAAGAGGAATTGGCCTCATCATCGGCGGAGCTCGTTTACGGGTCGCCACTCACGGTGCCCGGGGAGTTCGTGCCGTCGGCGCCGGGGCAGCAGGGAACGCCCTCATCCACCCTACAGCGCCTTCGCGAGCGAGTTGGCAGGCTCGCACCCGTCCCGACGTCCCGCCATGGGACATTTCGCCCACACGTGCCATCAGCCCTCAGGGACTGCCCATACGTCTTCCTGCGCCGTGATGCCCACCGGACGCCGCTCCAGAGGCCGGACGAGGGCCCGTTCCGAGTGCTGGAACACGGGCAGTCGACTTTTGTCCTGGACATGGGGGGCCGGCCGGAGGCAGTGTCGATCGACCGTTTGAAGCCGGCACACCTGGACATTGACCAGACGGTGCTGGTTGCCCAACCTCGGCCTCGAGGGCGCCCCACTTCACGGCTCCCTCCGCCTGTCACTCCACCTGTCCTCCCGCCGGTCCCTCGTCCTGTCCCTCCAGCTATGCCTCCGCAAGCCCCAAGAGCGTTCACCCGCCGGTGCGTTTCGTGCCTCTGGTTCTCGGGGGGGGGGTCCTGTGGCGGCTCCCAAGGGTCGTGCCACAATAGTGTCGAACCCCTCGGCACAGGAGTGGTTCAGTCCGGAGGCGGCCCTTAGCCGGAGGCTTTAAAGGCAGGGGTTTGGGTGCCATCTTCCTCACGTTTGGTCTTCCCTACAACCGGGAGGAACAGAATAAAAAGTGCCTCTCAAAACACGACTTCGTGCTTCATTCTGAGACCCACGCACTACAAAGCAATGAATTAACTCTGGTCGGTAAGACAGCCAACAATGCGATACTACTTCCACAACTCGCCCCCCGCGCCCACGTGATCTGAGCAGCCAATCCGAGGGTTTTACTAACCAAAGCCACCACCAGGTGTCGCTACAGACCTCCCCCACCCCCACCCCCCCCCCCTCCCCCCCAGAACCCGAGGCACGGAACCGAGCAGGTACCCGGACACGACCAGAACACGTGGTAAGAGGAGACGGGGCGGGCGTATCAAGGGTGAATCAAAAGGAGACAGGTCGGGGGAAACAGGCACAACAGGTGCAGCTGGGTCGACCGCTATGTCGGGGTTGCGCGACCATCAATGTCGACATGAGCAGGCTTGAGTCGGGCGATGGAGACGATCTCTTCCCGGCATCCCGAGTCCTAGGTGAAGGTGGCGACTCCGGAGCCGAACACCCGGAACGGCCCCTCATAGATGTGTTGTAACGGGGTTGTTATCTCCGGTCCAGTGTTGTTGTCTCCGGTTTGCTTCCAGTTCCTCGTGCTGGCGAGAACAGGAACAGGGAGAAACGGGACCTGAATGTGTGGCTGAGGAACTGGTGCGCGGGGCAGGGATTTAGATTCTTAGATCACTGGGATCTGTTTTGGAGTAAGGGGGAACTGTACAAAAGGAACGAATTGCATCTTAACAGGTGGGGGGGGGGGGGGAGGGGGGCGGCATTCTGGCAGGCAGGCAACTATGATATAGTTGGGATCACGGAGACATGGCTCCAGGGTGACCAAGGCTGGGAGCTGAACATCCAGGGATATTCAATATTCAGGAGGGATAGACAGAAAGGAAAAGGAGGGGGGGGGGGGGGGGTAGCGTGTCTGGTTAGACAGGAGATTAACGCAATAGAAAGGAAGGACATTAGCTTGGAAGTGGAATCGATATGTGTAGAGCTGCGAAACACTAAGGGCCAGAAAACACTAGTGGGAATTGGGTACAGGCCACCTAACAGTAGTAGTGGAGTTGGGGATGGCATCAAACAGGAAATTAGAAATGCGTGCAACAAAGGAAAAGCAGTTATAATGGGTGACTTCAATCTACATATAGATTGGGTGAATCAAATTGGCAGGGGTGCTGAGGAAGAGGATTTCATGGAATGTATACGGGATAGTTTTCTAAACCAACATGCAGAGGAACCAACGAGAGAGCAGGCTGTTCCAGACTGGGTATTGAGTAATGAGGAAGGGTTAGTTAGCAGTCTTGTTGTGCGTGGCCCCTTGGGCAAGAGTGGCCATAATATGGTTGAGTTCTTCATTAGGATGGAGAGTGACATAATTAATTCAGAAACAAGGGTTCTGAACTTAAAGAAAGGTCACTTTGAGGGTATGAGACGCGAATTGGCCAAGATAGACAGGCAATTGATTCTTAAAGGGTAGACGGTTGTTGTGCAATGGAAGGCATTTAAAGACTGCATGGATGAACTTCAAAAATTGTTCATCCCAGTTTGGCAAAATAATAAATCAGGGAATGTAGTGCATCCGTGGTAAACGAGGGAAATCAGGGATAGTTACAAAACAAAAGATGATGCGTACAAATTAGCCAGCAAAAGCAGCCTACCAGAGGAATGGGAGAAATTCAGAGTCCAGCAGAGGAGGACAACGGGCTTAATTAGGAAACGGAAAATAGATATTGAAAGAAAACTGGCAGGGAACGTAAAAACTGACTGCAAACGTTTTTATAGATATGTAAAGAGAAAAAGATTGGTTAAACCAAATGTAGGTCCCTTGGAGTCAGAAACAGGTGAATTGATCATGGGGAACAAGGACATGGCAGACCAATTGAATAACTACTTTGGTTCTGTCTTCACTAAGGAAGACATAAATAATCTGCCGGAAATAGCAGGGGGCCGGGGGTCAAATGAGATGTAGGAACTGAGTGAAATCCAGGTTAGCCGGGAAGTAGTGTTGGGTAAATTGAATGGATTAAAGGCCATGAAATCCCCAGGGCCAGATAGGCTGCACCCCAGCATACTAAAGGAAGTAGCCCCATAAATAGTGGATGCATTAGTGATAATTTTTCAAAACACTTTAGATTCTGGAGTAGTTCCAGAGGATTGGAGGGTAGCTAATGAAACACCACTTTTTAAAAAGGGAGTGAGAGAGAAAACGGGGAATTACAGGCCAGTTAGTCTAACATCAGTAGTGGGGAAACTGCTAGAGTCAGTTATTAAAGATGGGATAGCAGCACATTTGGAAAGTGGTGAAATCATTGGACAAAGTCAGCATGGATTTATGAATGGTAAATCATGTCTGACGAATCTTATAGCATTTTTCGAGGATGTAACTAGTAGAGTGAATAAGGGAGCACCAGTGGATATGTTATATCTGGACTTTCAGAAGGCTTTCGACAAGGTCCCACATAAGAGATTAGTATACAAACTTAAAGCACACGTTATTGGATGTTCAGTATTGATGTGGATAGAGAACTGGCTGGCAGACAGGAAGCAAACAGTAGGAGTAAACGGGCCCTTTTCACAGTGGTAGGCAGTGACTAGTGGGGTACTGCAAGGCTCGGTGCTGGGACCCCAGGTATTTACAATATATATTAATGATTTGGACGAGGGAATTGAATGCGATATCCCCAAGTTTGCGGATGTCACGAAGCTGGGGGGCAGTGAGGAGGATGCGAGGAGGCTGCAAGGTGACTTGGATAGGCTGGGTGAGTGGGAAAATGCATGGCAGATGCAGTATCATGTGGATAAATGCGAGGTTATTCACTTTGGTGGCAAAAACAGGAAAGTGGACTATTATCCGAATGGTGGCCGATGAGGAAAAGGGGTGATGCAAGAGACCTGTTTGTCATGGTACATCAGTCATTGAAAGTAGGAATGCAGGTGCAGTAGGCAGTGAAAACATCCAATGGTATGTTAGCATTCATAGCAAAAGGATTTGAGTATATGTGCAGGAGGTTCTAATGCAGTTGTACATGGTCTTGGTGAGACCACACCTGGAGTATTGCGTACAGTTTTGGTCTCCTAATCTGAGGGAATACATTCTTGCCATAGAGAGAGTACAGAGAAGGTTCACCAGACTGATTCCTGTGATGTCAGGACTTTCATATGAAGAAAAACTGGATCGACTCGGCTTGTACTCGCTAGAATTTAGAAGATTGAGGGGGGATCTTATAGAAACTTACAAAATTCTTAAGAGGTTGGACAGGCTAGATGCAGGAAGATTGTTCCCGATGTTGGGGAAGTCCAGAACAACGGGTCACAGCTTAAGGATAAGGGGAAAATCTTTTAGGACCGAGATGAGAAAAACATTTTTCTCACAGAGAGTGGTGAATCTCTGGAATTCTCTGCCACAGAAGGTAGTTGATGCCAGTTTATTGGCTATATTTAAGAGGAGGTTAGATGTGGCCCTTGTGGCTAAAGGTATCAGGGGGTATGGAGAGAAGGCAGGTACAGGATACTGAGTTGGATGATGATCCATGATCATATTGAATGGCGGTGCAGGCTCGAAGGGCCGAATGGCCTACTCCTGCACCTATTTTCTATCTTTCTATGTTTCCGTGTTTCTATCTGTGAGCGACCATGCGAACGAAAACAAACATACAATTCTTCCACCGTCAACCCTGCTGCGAGGTGGGCACTGGAGCCAGGCCGCTTACCCGCTCACGAGCGGTCGCCAGTAACGACGGGGCAGACTCCACTTGCCCCAAGGCGGCAGGGAGAAACTCCCCAGGCACTCGCATGGCCGAGCCGTACACGAGCTTGGCGGATGAAGTGGCTAGGTCCTCCTTGGGGGCGGTGCGGATCCCGAGCAGCACCCACGACAACTGGTGCACTCAGTCCGGGCCCGTGAGTCGAGCCTTCAACGCCGACTAGAGGTGTCGGTGGAAGCGCTCAACGAACCCGTTGGCCTGCGGGTATGATGAGTACCGCAGATAGAACATTGATGGAACAACGTGACTTTAATGAATACTTTTGTAACTTTGTCGGCACCAGAAATCACAGACCCTACATTTGGCATTGTTGCCTTCAATTCATCAGACATACTGAACCGGGCATGGAATCGCCACAAGACCAGTGGGCAAAGAGGAAATGAAGCCAGTGTTGCCGCGTAATACTCACAGCCTGTTGGAATTCCCGTTATTCTTCAGCGAGTTCCCAATGCGGACCTCTGCTCCCAGGATCCTTCGCTGGCAGCAGTCCATCCTGTTGCTGATTCTTACAGGGTATATGACATAGTTTCCGCCCAGATCGACCCTCCACCAAGGATTAGCACTGCTACCTGTGTGGGTACAGAACCCCCCTTTCGGGTTCCAGTTATTGTGGCCGTCAATGGCATTGCTAGCATTTCCTCCGCCATGCGTGCCGGATTGTGTTGTCGTTCCCCGCAAAGCCACGTTTTCTGTTTAGTGAGAAAGTAATCCATGTATCAACAAAGGTTCAATCTCACGCCACTGCATCTGTCCCTTGCCCAAACATCTTCTTCAACTGGGGGTACAGCTGTGTCATGGTGACCCAACTACTCGATACCCTTCCCAATGGAGCAAGGCCGCCAAACGGCGTCTTCATTATCCAGGCTACACAACTCACCACTTTATGCAACCATGCATCTGTACTCCCGGATCTCTCTGTTTTGCACATCTCACCAAGTGCTCTAATATTTAGTGTGTAGGTCCTGCCCTCGTTTGACATAGCAAAGTGCAACACCTCACATATGTCAGTGTATATTCCAATTTCTATACCTTGACCCACCTTCTCACATGATGTAGATCGTGTTCTAAATGTAGATAGTCATACAGCACAGAAAGAGGCCCTCCACCCCAACTCGCACATTCCGCCTGAGACTTGGGAGTTAGATGTGGCCGTTGTGGCTAAAGGGATCAGGGGGTATGGAGGCTGCAGGTATGGAGAGAAAGCAGGTACAGGATACTGAGTTGGATGATTAGCCATGATCATATTGCATGGCGGTGCAGGCTCGAAGGGCCGAATGGCCTACTCCTGCACCTATTTTCTATGTTTCTATGTTTCTATGCCCTATCTCAGCTCATCGTATTTGCCCACATTTGCCAAATCTCTCAGGTCTCACGTTTGATCTAGTTTCTGTTTCTTATTGTTTTTATTATTAATGTTTGCATTCTTGTTTTATTTTGGTGTCTCACATCTCCTCTCGTTTCAGGTCCCATTACCTGTCATGTCGTTTCCCCTCGTGTGATTGTTGGCCCCGCCCTGATGTGTTTCACCTGTGTCTCGTTATCCCCTGTTAGTCTGTGTATTTAAGCCCTTTGTGTTTTAGTTCTCATTGCCAGTTGGTTGTGTATCTTACTTCGTATCACCTCGTGCCAGCTCTAGAAATATTTGACCTTGTTATCTCGACCATTGCCTGTTTTTCGACCACTGTTTTTGCCTGCTCCTTGATTGTACTGTTGCCTCCGTTTTTGCTTACCTGTGTACCGACTTGGACCGATTAAACTCTGAAAACTGATCTGCCCTGTGTCTGAGCCTGCATTTGAGACCTCCTCCTCGTTCAGTTCTGACATTACGAACTGGCCAACAATTACTCAGCGGGCTCTGATCTTTTTCCTGCAACGCTCCATGAGCAAGTGGAGCGCATCTCGCATTACGAGGGTCAACTCACCTCGATCTTCGCCGGGTTGCGGGATCTCGGCTAGAGTCAGCAGGGGTTCCAGGCGGACATCGGCTCACAGGTGAACACTTTAAGTTCCCGGTTTGAACACGTGGTTGCTCGGCTCGATTCGTTGTTTCCTGCCGCGGCTCCCGTGCCTGCCGAGTCTGTTTCCTTGTATGTGTCTCCAGGAGATCCGATGGCCACGGCTGCCGCAGCGTCTCCATTCGTCCACCTGGCAAGTCCGGAACACTTCTCGGGGTAATCGGAGAAGAGTAGACCTTTTTTGATTCAGTGTGGACTACATTTCGAACTTCAAGCGGCTTCCTTTTCATCAGAACGCTCAAGGGTAGCCTTTATCATCACGCACCTGTCGGGCAGAGCGGAGGCTTGGGCCACGCCGGAATGGTCTCGGAATTCTCCTGTTTGCCAGACGTCGGTCCTGTTGATGGAAGCTCTGTCCCGCACGTTTGATCACTCCCATCCTGGCCGAAAGGCTTCACAGAACCTGGTCTCCATGAAACAAGGTAATCGTACAGTTATGGATTTTGCTATTGACTTTCGAACTGTTGCTGCTAAGAGTGGATGGAATGAGGCTGCTTTGTTGGATGCTTTTCGCAATGGATTGTCTGAAGCTATCAAAGATCGGTTGGCTCCACTAATTCTGCCTTCCGACTTCGGGTCTGTGATTTCCCTGGCTGTTCAAATTGACGCTAGGCTCAGAGAAAGAGAGCGAGAGAGGAGATCGGCGGCAGTTCGGTCCTCCTCCCAGCAGTGGCGGCAGCGTCGCCCTTCGTCTTCCGGTCGGGACTTCTTCCCTCTCGGCCGATCCAGTCAGCCTACAGCACCACCTGTCTCTTCGGAGGAGCCACTGCAGGTGGGACGAGCCAAACTCAGCCCGGAGGAACGGCAGCGCCGCCTAAGGGAGGGGAGGTGTGTTTACTGTGGTGAACTGGGACATTTGTTGAACAACTGTTCAGTAAAAGACAAAGCTCACCAATGAAAGAGAGGACATTGGTGAGTTGTACCGCTCCTATGAGCCTTTCCTCTCGTCAACTCACGGCTGTACAATTGTTGGTGCATTCCCAGCGTCACTCCCTGCAGGCTTTGTTTGATTCTGGGGCAGATGAGAACTTCTTGGACATTCGCTTGGCTGATGAATTCAAGCTGGAACGCGAACAGCTTCAAAATCCTCTGGAGGCTAGTGTACTGGATGGGCGCCTACTGTGCAGGGTAACTCACCGAACTCAACCTGTTCAACTCATCGTGGCAGGTAATCACATTGAGACCATCAGTTTTCACCTCCTCGACTCTTCTCTTCATCCTATGGTTTTGGGGCTCCCTTGGCTGTCTGACCATAATCCTCACACGAACTGGGGTACTGGGGAAGTAATTTCCTGGGGGAATAACTGTAAACCCACCTGTCTGGTGCATGATTCTTCTCCTGAGCCTATGAAGGATCCGTCGAGGAGCAGTTTGCTGCGATCTTCCAGGACAACCCTCCGGCAGCCTCCCCGTTCAAGGGAGGGGGACTTTCCAGATCTCACCAATGTTCCCTCGTGTTATCTGGAGCTGAAGGAGGTATTCAACAGGGCCAAGGCCACATCTCTTCCACCGCATAGACCGTACGACTGCTGCATCAATCTTCTGCCAGGTACAGCGCCTCCTAAGGGTAATCTTGTCTTCACCTGAGCGGCTCGCCATGGAAAAGTACATTGACGACACCCTTGCTGCTGGGATCATCTTCCTCTTCACCTGCAGGAGCTGGATTCTTCTTTGTGGTTAAAAAGGATAAAACACTTCGGCCATGCATTGACTACAGAGGACTCAATGACATTACTGTTAAAAAACAGGTACCCTCTTCCTCTTATCTCCTCTGCATTTGGACTGTCAAAAGACGCCAAAGTATTCACTAAGTTAGATCTTAGAAATGCTTATCATCTGGTGAGGATAAGGGAGGGGGATGAATGGAAAACTGCGTTTAACACAACCAGTGGTCATTATGAATACCTGGTCATGCCGTTTGATCTTACTAATGCTCCAGCAGTTTTTCAAGGCCTGGTTAATGATATATTACGTGACATGCTGAACAAATGTTTACCTTGATGACATTTGGATCTTCTCTCCAGACGAGACTTCCCATGTGCAGCATGTACACCAGGTGCTGGAACGTTTGCTCCTGAATGATCTGTTTATGAAAGCTGAGAAATGTGAATTTCATGCTAGCACTGTTCTATTCCTTGGTTATGTTGTATCACCTGCTGGTTTACAGATGGACCCGAGCAAGGTCAGTGCTGTGGCCAACTGGCCTACACCCTCCAGTCGTAAGCGACTTTAGGGGTTCCTTGGGTTTGCTAATTTTTATAGGAAGTTTATCCGGAACTTTAGTGTCACTGCTGCACCACTTCATGCTCTCATCTCACCCCACGTGCCTTTCTCTTGGTCCCCTCAAGCAGAAACTGCATTTATGAGACTCAAGAGGAGCTTCTCCTCAGCCCCCATCCTGGTTCACCCTGACCCGTCACTCCAGTTCGTGGTTGAGGTGGACGTCTCGGGTGTGGGCATCGGGGCCGTACTCTCCCAGAAATCCCCTACAGATGGTCGACTTCATCCCTGCGCTTTCCTCTCAAGAAAGCTTTCTCCTGCTGAGACTAATTACGATGTGGGTAACCGTGAACTGTTAGCGGTTAAAACAGCCTTGGAGGAATGGAGACACTGGTTGGAGGGCACCGAGCAGCCGTTTCTAGTTTGGACAGACCACAAGAACCTGGAATACATCAAGTCAGCCAAACGTCTCAACTCACGCCAAGCAAGGTGGGCTCTCTTCTTTAATCGGTTTGATTTTGTACTGTCTTACCACCCTAGTGCCAAGAATGGCAAACCTGATGCTCTCTCCAGACAGTTTGATCCTGACCCGGCCCCTAAGGTTTCAACTCCCATTCTGCCTGCTTCCTGGTTTGTTGGGGCGGTTACTTGGGAGATTGAGAAGAGAGTTTCAGAGGCTACTGCTGGTATTCAGTCTCCGCTAGGGTGTCCTTCTAATCGTCTGTTTGTTCCCGAGTCTCTTCGTTCACAGGTGATTCACTGCGCTCATACGTCTCGGATCTCCTGTCATCCCGGTGTCCACCGAACTCTGTGTGTGGCCAAACAGCGGTTTTGGTGGCCTTCCATGGAGAGGGTGATTAAGGAGTACGTCGCCGCTTGCAGTATTTGTGCTCAGAACAACACCTCACGTCGGCCCGTCTTTGGCCTCCTGAGTCCGCTGCCTGTCCCCTCACGCTCCTGGTTAGACATCTCCATGGACTTTGTCAATGGCCTGCCCTCTTCTGAAGGTAACCCCACAGTCATGACTGTAGTGGACAGATTTTCTAAGATGGTCCACTTCATTCCGTGGCACAATCTTCCCTCCGCCAAGAAAACGGCGGAGGTCATGTTGTCTCATGTTTTTCGCATTCATGGATTTCCCAGAGACATTGTGTCTGACCGGGGGCCTCAGTTCGTGTCCAGGTTTTGGAAGGAGTTCTGTTCTCTGTTGGACGCCACGGTCAGCCTTACATCTGGTTATCAACCGGAATCCAATGGACAGACTGAACGCCGTAACCAGGAATTGGAGACAGGACTGCGGTGCTTGGTGGCACAGAACCCTTCAACTTGGAGCAAACACCTTATTTGGATGGAGTATGCACACAACACACTTCCTTGCTCATCCTCTGATCTCTCTCCATTCCAGTGTGCCTATGGTTATCAACCGCCATTGTTCCCTGCTGTGGAGAAGGAGTCCAGTGTGCCCTCCGCTCAGGCTCTCGTCCGTCGCTGTCGCAAGGTTTGGAATGGGGCTCGTCAGATGCTGCTGCGCAGTTCTGCGCGTTACAAGAGGATGGCTGACCGTGGAAGAACGCCAGCTCCAGTATACTCGCCTGGACAAAAGGTGTGGCTCTCCACTCGAGACTTATCTCTGAGGGTGGAATCCCGGAAGCTGGCTCCTCGTTTTGTTAGTCCTTTCCCCATATCGAAGGTCATCAATCCTGTGGCGGTTCGTCTCCCACTCCCCCGTGCCATGAGGGTCCATCCTTCTTTCCATGTCTCCTGACTGAAGCCATTTAAGGAGAGCCCCCTGGTCCCTGCCTCCAAACCCCCTCTGCCTCCCCGGCTCCTTGATGGGGGTCCCGTGTTTACGGTCAGCCGGTTGCTGGGTATGCGCCGGCGTGGTCGTGGTCGTCAGTATCTTGTGGATTGGGAGGGTTATGGATCTGAGGAGCGGTCTTGGATGCCGGCTCGCAACATATGCGACACTGAACTTATCAGGGAACATTGGCGCCAACATCCTGAAGACCCTGGGCCGTCAAGTGCCGGCCGTGGAGGGGGAGGGGAGGGGGGGGGGGGGGGGGGGGGGGGCGCACTGTCAGGTCTCACGTTTGATCTAGTTTCTTTCTTATTGTTTTTATTATTAATGTTTGCATTCTTGTTTTATTTTGGTGTCTCACACCTCCTCTCGTTTCAGGTCCCATTTCCTGTCATGTCGTTTCCCCGCGTGTGATTGTTGGCCCCGCTCTGATGTGTTTCACCTGTGTCTCGTTATCCCCTGTTAGTCTGTGTATTTAAGCCCTTTGTGTTTTAGTTCTCATTGCCAGATCGTTGTGTATGTTACTTCGTATCACCTCGTGCCAGCTCTAGAAATCTTTTGACCTTGTTATCTCGACCATTGCCTGTTTTTCGACCACTGTTTTTGCCTGCTGCTTGATTGTACTGTTGCCTCCGTTTTTGCTTACCTGTGTACCGACCTGGAACGGTTAAACTCTGAAAACTGATCTGCCCTGTGTCTGAGCCTACATTTGAGTCCTCCTCCTCGTTCAGTTCTGATAAAATCTCCTTCTAAATCTTGCCGATCCATGCATCTTGCCTTTTGAATGTAATTATTTTACCTGCTTCAACTACCTCCTCTGACAGCTTATTCCATATATACGTAGCATCCACTCACTATGAGAGGAAGTTACCCCACAGGTTCTTCTTCAATTATGCCCCTTTCACCTATAAACCCGGATCCACTGGTTCGATTCCTCTACCCTGTGTAAAAATAGTGTACATTCACCCTACCTATTATCCACAGGATTTTATATGCCTGTTGCTGAAGTTGCTCCTCAGGTTAACCAGTACGTCATGGTGGGGATGAGATGCATTGTCCAAGATGCTCAGCAACATCCCCTCCAAGACCACCTCCAATATGTCCAACTCCACTTCCAGGACTTAGCCAGCCTTAACGATGAGCTTGTTAAGACGTTGAAAGTGCTGAGCCGCCTCAGAAAGTACAGACGGCTCTGTCCCTTCTTATACAGCGCCTCGACGCTCCAAGATCAATGTACCATCGGCCTTCGTTACCACTCTAGATACCTGTAGTACCTATATATCTATATATCTGCCCACTAATCTCCTGTGTGGGACCGTATCAAAGGCTTTCTGAAAGTCCAGATACATAACATCCTCTGGCTCTCCTTCATCCATTTTACTTGTCACATCCTCAAAAATTCCTGAAGATTTGTCAAGCAGGATTTCTCCTTCATAAATCCATACTGATTTGGACCAATCCTGTCACTGCTATCCAAATGTGCCGTTATTAATTATCTTTAATAATTGATTCCGACATCTTCCCCATCACAGGTGTCAGGCTAACTTGTTAATAATTCTCCGTTTTTACTCGCGCTCCTTTCTCGAAAAGTGGGATAACATTAGCTACGCTCCAATCCACAGGAACTGATCCAGAATCTATATATTATTGGAAAATGGTCACAAATGCGTCCACAATTTCTAGAGCAACTTCCTTGAGTACTGTGGGATGCTGTTCATCAGGCCCAGGGGATGTATCAGCCTTCAATCCCATTAGTCTACCCAATACTATTTCTCGCCTGATGCAAATTTCTTTCAGTTCCTTTGTCTCCCCAGATCCACTGTCCTCTAGTACATCTGGAAGCGTGTTTGTGTCTTCTTTAGTGAAGACAAAACCAAAGTACCTGTTCAATTCTTCTGCCATTTCCTTGTACCCCATCATAATTTCACCTCTTTCTACCTTCAAGTGACCCACATTTGGGTTTACTAATCTTTTTCTCAACATACCGAAATAAGCTTTTACTACCCTTCTTCATATTCTTGGCCAGCTTCCCCTCCGCATATTTAATCTTTTCACTCCGTATTGCCATTTTTGTTACCTTCTGTTGTCCTTTGAAAGGATCCCAATCCCCTGGCTTCCCGCAACTCCTTGACATGTTATACACCTTTTCTATTAATTTTATTCCATCCCAATCTTCCCTTGTCAGCCACGGTTGCCTCTTACTCCCCATAGAATCTTTCTTCCTCTCTGGAATGAAATGATCCTGCATCCTCTGGATTTGCCCAACTCACTGTATTCAATCTGGAGGACCTCACCCCTTTCCCTACCTATGTCATTTGTGTCAAATTGTGTCAAATTGTGGATAGTGAGGAAGATATCCTTCCTAACAGTCCACTATATATGTGTCAACTACAAATTCATTTACAATATGAGCTGCAGAAATGGGCGGTGGAGTGGCAGATTAACGGCGGTTTAATCCAAACAAGTGTGAGGTGTTGTAACTTGGGAGGTCGAACGCAAACAAAAAGTATACAGTTAACGAAATAAATGTATTAGCATTAATGTTTAGAGGGATCTTGGGGTCGTTGTCCATAACCCCCTGAAAGAGCCAACACAAATAGATAGAGGGGTGAAGAAGGCATATGGTATATTAGGCTTCACTGGTTGGGGCACTGGGTATAACAGTCAATACGTTATAATGCAGCTTTATATGACTTTGTTTGTGCCAAATCTGGTATACTACATGTATACTGCATCGGGTGGCGCCAGCAATGGCTGCCTCGCCAATAGTCTGTCTGTCCCTTCCTTCTTTGTTGTTTGTTTGTATCTGTTAGATGTATGTTTTAATGTTCTTTAACTTGTTTTATGTTTGGGGTGGGGGGCGCAGCTTGGAGGAAACATTTTCTCATCTCTTACCTCATCGGAAATGCAATTTGTTTCTGTATCGTATCACAGTCCGCACTGCGGACTAGCATCAAGTAGTGGGCGGCCTTTGCTGGAGACCGACTTCGGGAAATCCACCGCGGGAGCCTGCGGACTTACCATCGTGGAGCCCGCGATCCCTTTGCATGGGATCGACCTCTGAGCTCAACTGCGGGAGCCTGTGGACTTTAACATCGTGGAGCTCGCGGCTCTGGTCAGAGACCGACATCGGGAGCTCCAAGCCGCAGGTCCTTCGACCGCCCCGACGCGGGAGATTCAATCACCCGACTGCGGATGGTTCGACTACCCCTACTGCGGGAGAATGAAGAGGAAGAAGATTGTACTTCATTGGCTTCCGTCACTGTGAGGAACGTGGGGAATCTGCTGTGGTGAATGTTTATGTTAACTTGTATGTAGTTGTGTGTCTCGTTGCTTTATGTAGTATGGCTGTATGTTAATTTGAATTTCACTGTATCTGGTGGTACATGTGACAATACACTGACCTTGAAACCTTGAAACTTTGAGGTCTGGTCGCCCCATTACAGGATGGTTGTGGGCATTGGAGAGGATGTACAAGAGGTTATCAGAATGATGCCTGGGTTAGTGGAAATTAGCTATGGGAAGTTGGACAAACTTGGATTGTGTACTCTGTAACTTCGAAGGTTGAGGGGTGACCAGAGGCAAATTTATGTTGGGCAGTTAGAATCTTTTTGCAGGGTGGAAATATCAAAGGCTATAGTGCATAGCTTCAAGGTGAAATAGTCCAGTGCAAGTAGCCCGGATGTAGGGTGTACGTTGCAGCAGGAGTTAAAACCGGGCATGCAGGACTCTCTTGCAAAAACCATGAAGCAGCCAGCTGGCATTTGTTCTTGAGGTGCAGGCTGCAAGCAGCTCCGGTTCCGAACTTTACCAGGCAGAAATCCAGAAATGGATGGTCTATGCAAACCCGTGGACCCTGAAAACGCAACAACAGTATTTGCAACAGGGTTGTGATGAAGGTGAGAAAGAATACAATGCAGGTTGGTGGTTTAATTGGCCATTATTAATCATCCCAAATATATAGATGCATGGTAGAATATGGGGGGGAGGTAGAGGATGTTGACAAGGATGTGGGGAATAAAGTTGGTTTGTGTAGGAGTAGTGTAAATGGGTACTTGATGGTCAGAATGGACAGTAGGCCGAAGAGACTACTTCCATGCTGTATGGCTATACGACTCAATGGAAAATGATCAGAGATTGCACATTGGTGCAGTTGAGTTAGGTTTTAAGATGGAAAATTCATCTATTTTAATATAGAAAGGAACATAATAAAAAGGAATTGCAATGCTGGTTCATACCAAAGATAGACACAAAGTGCCGAAGTAACTCAGCGGGTCAGGCGGCATTTCTGGAGAAAATGGGCAGGTGATGTTTCGGGCTTCAGACTGATTGTAGCAGGGAGAGTGGGGGGGAAACTGGATTGAATTAATGAACAAGTCACATACAAGGAATTTGCCTTGGTGCTCCGCCCACAAGTGACAACATGACATACAGTGGCAGCTAGGAATGACACATACAACATTAATGTGCTATTTTAATGACACATAAAACATTGCGAGTTCCTTTTGAAAATGTTCATCCATCAGATATAGCCTTGTTATTATGCAAACCTTCTCAGAGTAAGTATGGTTGGGTAATGTACAATGGCATGTTTGGGAGGCTCATAACACAAGTAGGACCAGAGGCTACATAAACAAGGACATCAGAAGGATTTCAACCTGTTTGAATTTGTTTTCAGCTGAGGCACCAGGAACCGATGTAATGAGGATAAATAAGCGGGAGTTAAGGCGGTATTATATAAAGCCCCAAATCATTGAGTTGCCCACAGTTCATTGAGTTTCCGCAAATGGCTAAATACTTTAACCCTAACGGCAGAGTTTTGGACTTGGGTCTGTAGATGCCTGCAGACCTCTGATATTTCACCCAGATCCTCCCTTGTGTCTACCGTGCTTAGAAGGTGGACGTCAGCAGGCTAATGGAGTGGTGAACATCACCAATATGGCACTTTGTTTTACATTCATCATTCATCCCCCACAACCTCAGATTTCCAGAAATTTTAGTCACATGGGGTTTTTTTTAAGTGATTACTGTTGTAATTTTTCAAAAGCTACAAGCAGGTGGGGAACCAGCATTCTGGCAAGCAGGTTTGCCACTGCTACACGGGTGGTTTTAAACTAAATAAGGGGAGAGGGGTGTCAAATGGGATAGTCAAGGACAGAGTTAAAGGGAAAGAGTGTAAAGGGATGGTTAATGACCCCAGAATTAACGGGAAAGGAAACTCACAAAGAGATAGGAGAGTATGGCCAAGTGTAATAGGGATCGATGTGAAAGGTGAGATGCGTAAGGAATTAAAAGTATTATATATGAATGCGCGAAGTATAAGAAGTAAAGTAGATGAGCTTGAGGCTCAGTTAGAGGTTGGTAGATATGACATTGTGGGGATTACTGAGACGTGGCTGCAGGAGGATTGGGCCTGGGAACTTAATATTCAGGGTTATACATCCTATAGAAAGGACAGGCATGTGGGCAGAGGAGGGGGGTAGCTCTGCTGGTGAGGGATGGAATTCAGTCCCTTGCGAGGCGAGGCATAGGGACTGACGAGGTAGAGTCACTGTGGATTGAGTTGAGGAATTGTAAAGACAAGAAGACACTAATTGGTGTTATTTACAGACCCCCAAATAGTAGCCCGGATGTAGGGTGTAAGTTGCAGCAGGAGTTAAAACAGGCATGTAACAAAGATAATGCCACTGTGGTGATGGGGCATTTCAATATGCAGGTAGACTGGAAAAATCAGGTTGGTTCAGAACTCAAAGAAAGAGAGTTTGTAGAATGCCTCCGAGATGGATTCTTAGAGCAGCTTGTAATGGAGCCGACCAGAGAAAACGCAATTCTGGATTTAGTGTTGTCCCAAGAACCAAATTTGATAAGAAAACTCGAGGTGAACGAACCGCTTCCAGGTAGTGATCATAATATGATTAGCTTTAATCAGCAATTTGAGAAGGAGAATGTTAAATCGGAAGTGGCAGTGATGCAGTTGAACAAAGCGGATTATGAAGGCATGAGAGAGTGGCTGGCCAAGGTAGACTGGAAAGGGATCCTAGCATGAATGACAGTGGAACAGCAATGGCAAGAATTCCTGGGCATAATCCGGAAGATGCAGGATAATTTATTTCCAAAAAGGAAGAAAGATGCTAAGGGGAGTAGGAGGCAACCGTGGCTAACAAGAGAAGTTAGGGATAGAATAAAACTGAAAGAAAAGATGTAAAGAGTAGCCAAAAGTCAGAGGATTGGGAAACTTTCATAGAACAACAGAAGGAAACAAAACTAGCAATACGGGCTGAAAAGATGAAGTACGAAGGGAAGCTGGCCAGGAATGTAAAGAAGGACACTAAAAGCGTCTTTAGATATGTTAAGGGGAAAAATAACAAAGACAAATGTGGGTCCCGTGAAGGCAGACACGGGTGAAATTATTATGGGGATCAAGGAAACGGCAGAAGAGTTGAACAGGCACTTCGGATGGGTAGAGTGGATGTGATGAGGATGTTTCCACTAGTGGTAGTCCAGGACTAGCATCAAAGCCTCAGAAGGACATTCTTTCCACAATTCACAATCCTGTGGATTGGAGGATAGCTAATGTTATCCCACTTTTCAAGAAAGGAGCGAGAGAGAAAACGGAGAATTACAGACCAGTTAGCCTGACTTCGGTGGTGGGAAAGATGCTGGAGTCAATTATTTAAAAGGTAATAATGGGGCATTTGTATAGCAGTAAAATGATTAGTCCAAGTCAACATGGATTTATGAAAGGAAAATCATGCTTGACTAAACTTTTGGAATTTTTTGAGGATGTGACAAGTAAAATGGATGAACGGGAGCCAGTGGCTGTAGTGTATCTAGACTTTCAGAAACGCTTTGCTATGGTCCTGCACGGGAGACTGGTGATTAAAATTAGAGCACATGGTATTGGGGGTAGGGTGTTGACGTGGATAGAAAATTGGTTGACAGACAGGAATCAAAGAGTAGGAGTGAACGGGTCCTTTTCAGAATGGCAGGCAGTGGCGAGATGAGTGCCTCAAGGCTCGGTGTTGGGGCCGCAACTTTTTACCATATATAATAAAGACTTGGAAGGGGGAATTAGGAGCAACACTAGCAAGTATGCGGATGACACAAAGCTGCGTGGCAGTGTGTTCTGTGAAAAGGATGTTGGGAGGTTGCAGGGTGACCTGGACAGGTTGAGTGAGTGGGCAGGTGCGTGGCAGATGCAGTATAATATAGATACATGTGAGGTTATCCACTTTGGTGGCAAAAACAAGGGGGAAGATTAGTATCTCAATGGGGTTAGGTTAGGTAAGGGGGAGGCACGGGGAGACCCGGGTGTCCTTTTACACCGTCCACTGAAAGTTGGATTACAGGTACAGCAGGCAGTGAAGAAAGCTAATGGAATGTTGGCCTACATTACAAGAGGATTTCAGTATAGGAATAGAGAGGTTCTTCTGCAGTTGTATAGGAGGTCTGGTAAGACCACATCTGGAGTATTGCATACAGTTTGAGGAAGGACATCCTTGTGATAGTGGTAGTGCAGCGTAGGTTCACGAGATTGATCCCTGGGATGGCAGGACTGTCATATGAGGAAAGATTGAAAAGACTTGCTTGTATTCACTGGAGTTTAGAAGGATGAGGGGAGCGGGATCTTATAGAAACATAGAAAATGATTGGACAAGCTAGATGCAGGAAACATTTTCCCAATGTTGGGCGAGTCCAGAACCAGTAGCCACATTCTTAGAATAAAGGGGAGCCCATTTAAGACTGAGGTGAGAAATAATGTTTTCACCCAGAGAGTTGTGAATTTGTGGAATTTCCTGCCACGGAGGGCAGTGGAGGCCGAATCACTCGATGAATTTAAGAGAGAGTTAGATAGAGCTCTATGGGCTAGTGGAATCAAGGGATATGGGGAGAAGGCAGGCACGGGTTACTGATTGGTGACGATCAGCCATGATCACAATGAATGGCATTGCTGGCTCGAAGGACCGAATGGCCTCCTCCTGCACCTATTTTCCAGCTTTCTATGTTTCTAAGGGAGAAGTATGGGCATTTGTTTGCACAGTGGTCGGTCGTTGCCTGGAAAGCGTTGCGGATGTGAATGTAGTGGTAGATTTGATAGTGGAATTTAACAGGCTCTCAGATGGACGCATGGATATGCAGGTAATGGAGGGGTATGAACCACGTGCAGGCAGATGAGTTTAGTTTAGCTTGGCATGAGGTTCATCACAGACATTGTGGTCAGAAGATAGACAAAAACACTGGAGAAACTCAGCGGGTGAGGCAGCATCTATGGGGCGAAGGAAATGGGCAACGTTTCGGCCAAAACCCTTCTTCAGACTTGTGTGTGTGGGAGGGGGGGGGGGGGGGGAGAAGAAATGAAGAGGAGGAGCCAGTGGGTTAAGCTGAGAAGGGGAGGAGAAAGTAAGGACTACCTGAAATTAGAGAAGTCAATGTTCAGACCGCTGGGGCGCAAACTGCCCAAGCGAAATTTGAGATGCTGATCCTCCAATTTACGGCTGTCCTCACTCTGGCCATGGGAGGAGGCAAATCGGGTTGTGGAAAAGTTATTATGAGGAACGGGAGGCCAGTAGAGAGGCTGCGAGAATGGCAAGTTGGAAGGAAGTTGGAAGGAAGCAACTTTAAAGCGTGTAATAGAACTGGAGGATATTGAAGTGCACCAACCTCCAGGCACCTCCAGAGAGGGGCAAGGAAGTATCATAGAGAAAGGGAAAAGGAAATCTTCCAAAGGGCAACTGGCACCAATCGGTCTCGAATCTGAGGACCCGATGCTTGTCATTAGTTTTGAGGGGAACGAAGATGAGTATTTAGAGGATTGGGAAAGTGTTGTAATTCGAAATCCACGGCTTCCGCCCTACTCCTCTGGCGTTCCCGACACTTCAGACACACATTGTTCAGCTTGTGAACGGAATAGATAATCAGAAAATCAGATTCTGCAGCACAAGATTATTTAACCCCGATCGCTCCCTTGACAATAGGCAGTCCGGTAATTCACGCTACCTGAAGCAATACAAAAAATACAATTCAAGTAGTTAAGGACAAGGAATGTAGGGGAAAGGTACAGAGTATTCATACAAGCCTAAACCTTGACGAGTTGGACGAGTAGCGAGAGAGCAAATGGAGTCATTTAAAATGTACCGTGACACCCCTAGGGAAGAGGAATCTGTGTGTGAGACAATAATTGAAGAAACCGCGATAGATCCTGATAAGGCAGAAAGTATAAACACAAAACAGATAACTCATAGGCATCAGGGAATGACCTAATCATTATTTTGATCCAGCCGGTGCAGTGAGTGCAAATGATCCCAGCACAATAAAAGTAGGTACCCCATGAAAGCCCAATGACTGAATTGACTTCTCACTAATGTGGCTGAATACCAGGTTTGAGAAGACACCGAACATCAGGATAAGGCCAGTGTTATACGAGTGGAGGAATGGGTCACTGGAGCAGGGAGTGACCGACTAGAAGAAAGGAACGGAAAAAAGTGGCCGCAGAAGCGATTTTCAAGATCAGGGAGAATGGAGAGTTCCCAGAGATCAACGGGATCATAGAGAGCACAGAGGGAACTGGCAGGAAAACCAAGAACCAAGAGGGCAAATATATTTCCCCCAAAATAACACATTTATCACAATCTCCCCGAATCAAAAGATGTTCAGAATCTGTCCGGTTTTCAAGGACACGTCTGCTAGTATCCCATCTCTGAGCCAGTTGAAGTAGTATATGGATGAAAGGCAATAAAACACAGATTTGTGATAACAACCGGATTGGATTGCAATTTAATGGCTAGAGATTTGCTTTGCGATTTCCAATTGAAGATATAATGTGGCGCTAGAGAAATAGTAGTGACCCCCTAGGCTCCCTTAAGGCAATGTTCCTCCATAGTGACTCCTCAATGGTTGTCCTTAGATCTGGACGAAGAACCGCCACTCCATATTACACTGCCTTACGAAAGGAGTGGAAGAATAACGAGCTGGAGACCTTCTTTAAACTACAAGAAGGACAGGACTGGGATGTAAAGGTATTGGTTGAAAGAAGAGGAGGGAGCTGTAGGATACACTGAGGTACCAGTAAGAACCAGCAGAGCCAAGAGACCTAGGGCAATAGTGGAAAGGAGCAATCATTCTGGCAGACCCGAACAATTAGAGCAAATAAGTTTAACTGAAATGTTGTTGAGTTTTATCAGGCCTCCAGGACAGTGTTACCTATCTACGTCATCATCAAGAACGGGCAGAATACACAGTTCAAGTAGGCTGTGTGGGCATCAATCCCATCCAAGTCGCTCCACAGAAAGTGGTAATACTTTCCAAGAAGATCATAGGCTAACAGCAACACTGATAAATTGATTCGGGATATGCCAGAATAAAACTAAAATAAAACCATCTATAAGAATTGCTCCTCACTGTAACATTCTTACTCTTGCAGCTCTGAAATTGAAAGAAGAAATTCAACATAAACTGATACGAAATTTAACAGCAATTAACTCAGTTGAAAAGTTCCTCCATATATACACTAGTGCCAAACCCTCCTAACATCTTAACTAACCCAACATTTCTTACCAGCAAAGAAGACAAAGCGAGGCACAGTAAATTAATAGGGTACAGGATGCCTCCAGAGAGATCAGCAAGGCAGGCTCCAATTTTGGAAAGATCATTGTGCAGCAATCACTTCTAGCTCTACTGCACTATTTTGGCTGAACGGGCTATCTCAAGTTTAAAAATATGGGAATAGACATTGCTCTGTAACCAGAGGACACCCACTCTGCACCCAAATATAACTACCCTCTGTCAGGAAATTATTGAAATGACTTTAAAATCTAACACTTAACAATGGCCGATCAGGATGGCATGGGATCTATTTCAGAGATAGTTGAACATTTTGATTTGGGAACAATGTATAAATTAAACTCGTATTTTTTTTCTTGTCTCACCCCCAGAAGAGCAATCAGAAGCAGGACATGAATGTTTATTTGTCATCAAGGAGGAAACATATGTTAGAGTGGGCTTGAGGGGCGCACCAAAAGAGGACTCTGACATAACAATGTACGTAGATGGGAGTGCATCTATTGGACTATGAGGAGAAAATTTGTCTGAGTACGTAATCAGAATGGGGAAATTGTAGAAGCAGCTGCCTTTGAGTCACCGTATTCAGCACAACAGGCTGAATTGATTATTTGAATTCGGGCTTGCATTATTGGGAAACATTTACAGGTAAATATTTACACTGATTCCCGGTATCCATTTGGAGTGGTACATGGTTTCGGACAATTATGGAACAAATGGGGGGTTCGAACTTCAGTAGAGATTCAAATTTCAAATAAACAATTGGTGACAGATTTATTGAGGGCCTTAATGCTACCCAGACCTTTCTGTTATGAAATGTAGCGCCCACACTAAAGG
Source organism: Amblyraja radiata (assembly GCF_010909765.2). Taxonomy (NCBI): domain Eukaryota; kingdom Metazoa; phylum Chordata; class Chondrichthyes; order Rajiformes; family Rajidae; genus Amblyraja; species Amblyraja radiata. The sequence goes on along the minus strand of NC_045957.1, from coordinate 3,321,700 downwards.
ACAGGATCCACTGGATATCCGGAATCGTAATGCCGATTTAGTAGCATATAAAGTATCACGGGAACGCAAGATGGTAGTACCAAAAATGATGGTAAAAGTTTAAATAACAATTCCCCCTCGGAGAGACTGATGTCAACAATCTAATAAATTGTTCAATTGCAGGAAGAGGCTACTGAAAGGGGCCAGGAACGATGGGTGTGCACTGAATTAGATGGGCTATGGTGCGTACTGGAATGTATGGAGTATGGACCACTCCAGCAGAGCAAACTTGTATGACAGATTCTTTGGCAGTATGGGTTATAGAATATATGCACTATGCAACCCGTTGTGGTACAAGGGCAGTAGAGGACAGTCTATTGGCTACTTGGAGGCAGCCAAGACTACAAACGTTAGCTCAGAAGGTAAGCAGTAATTGTCTGGTCTGCCTAAAATAAAATCGAGGGAATGGAATAGGATGTGAAGGGGGAAAAACACCATTGCCTATGGGTCCGTTCGAGGCATTGCAGATGGATTATATCGAATTAGAAAGGTGCCAGTGCTGACATGGATAGATACGTGGTTGGCAGATAGGAAACCAAGAGTAGGGATTAATGGGTCCCTTTCAGAATGGCAGGCGGTGACTAGGGGGGTACTGCAAGGCTCGGTGCTGCGACCGTAGCTATTTACAATATCTATCAATGATTTGGATGAAGGGATTCAAAGTAACATTAGCAAATTTGCAGATGGCACAAAGCTGTGTGGCAGTGTGAACTGTGAGGAGGATGCTATCAGAATGCAGGGTGACTGGGACAGGATGGATGAGTGGGAAGATGCTTGGCAGATGAAGTTTAATGCGGATACATGTGAGGTTATCCACTTTGGTAGTAAAACAGGAAGGCTGATTACTATCTGAATGACGTCAAGTTGGGTAAAGGGGAAGTACAACGGGATCTGGGGGTCCTTGTACATTAGTCTATGAAAGAAAGCAATCAGGTACAGCATGCAGTGAAGAAAGCGAATGGCATGTTGGCCTTTATAACAAGAGGAATCGAATGTAGGAGCAAAGAGATCCTTCTGTAGTTGTATAGCCATAGTGCGACCACACGTATTGTGTACAGTTTTGTTCCCCTAATTTGAGGAAGGATATTCTTGCTATTGAGGGAGTGCAGCGTAGGTTTAGGAAGTTAATTCCCGTGATGGCGGGACTGTCATATGCTGAGAGAATGGAGCAGCTGGGCTAGTACACTCTGGAGTTTAGAAGGATGAGAGGGAGGCTCTTTGAAACATATAAGATTGTTAAAGGTTTGGACACGCTAGAGGCAGGAAACATGTACCCGATTTTGGAGGAGACCAGAACCAGGGGCCATTGTTTAAGAATAAGGAGTAAGCCATTTAGAACGGAGAGGAGGAATACTTTTTCTCACAGAGACTGGTGAGTCTGTGGAATTCACTGCCTCAGAGGGCGGTGGAGGCAGGTTCTCTGGATGCTTTCAAGAGGGCTAGATAGGGCTCTTAAAAATAGCGCAGTCAGGGGATATGCGGAGAAGGCAGGAACGGGGTACTGATTGGGGATGATCAGCCATGATCACATTGAATGGCGGTGCTGGCTCGAAGGGCCGAATGGCGTACTCCTGCACCTATTGTCTATTGTCTATTGTCTATTGTCTATTGTTATTAATATGTACTTGTCATAGTCGATGTATTTAGCCAGTGAATCGAAGCTTACCCAACCCTTGATAACAAAGCGGCTATTGTTGTCAAGTTATTAATGAAATAAATTGTCCCTAGATTTGGCATCCCTATTCGACTTAGTTCAGATAACGGTCCACACTTTATTGGACAATCAATAAAGAATATTGTGAACAGCTGGGGATCCAGCAGCAATTGCACTGTGCTTATCGACCACAGGCTGCTGGACCTGTAGAAAGGAAAACATTAGACCATTAAAGCTAAATTTGCTAAATGGAAGGCGGAGACTGGAATTGGTTGGATTAAATCACTTCCCATAGCTGCATTTCAGATGCGAGTCACGCCTGCAGGGAAATCGTGACTGAGCCCAGCTGAAATTGTTTATGGTAGACCCCTAGGAACACCTTGGATCCAGGATGCAATGAAAGTTATACATTTCCATCATATGACTGCGGAAATGACCGACTACATTACAGCTTTTACCAGAGCATTGAGGTACTCACACTGTAGAGTAAGAGCAGCCTATAACGAGATGCCTTTGTTGACAGCTTCAACTAAAGTGAAACCTAGAGAGTATGGCCTTATAAAGAATTGTGTAAGGAGAGGATTAGAAGTTCGCTGGGAGGGACCTTACCAGGTTCTCCTAACGACCTCAACAGCAGTGAAAGTAGAAGGAAGGAATGCATGGGTACATCTCCACCACTGTAAGTGTATCAGTGGAAATAGTGACTGCTAACTTACTTTATTCCAGGTTCTCTTAGAAACTTCATACTCTACTATGGATCTAGCACAGATGAATTATCAAGATGGATGGAGGGGATTTGCGCCCACGAAAACTCGGGAGGTGAAGAATCATCAGACGGAAATTATGATGCTACGCCCATGAAAACTTAGGAAGCTTGATGAAATTCTGGGAAAACACATCATCATCTTCTTCTTGGCTGTATAGTAAAGCAGCCACTATTATATTTTGGTTATCATTTATGATGGGTTATCATATGATAAAAGGGAGGAATGTTAATATTGGCCAAAATACAGCTATTATACATGAAGGATCATTGCATTTGCAGGGCCTGCTCGGCCTCTTTCTGTGAAAGTTGCAAGTTGAGAGTCATGGCTCCAAGGAGTCTGGACCCCAGATGCAAGTTGATGATAAGGACAGGTCCAGATGTCCTTACTCTGTTAAAATATATGACGGTTTTCAGAAAGAGATTAGAAGGTCTGCAAATGCTCAGTGGGGATTGGTTATAGAAGGGTGTGTGTAAAGGTATTGTTAATAATGTTGCCAGGTGGTTGTACTGCTGCTTGATGATTGGCTGAAGTGTGAAGCCTTGTTTGAATTGTTTATCCAACCTGGGAAAATGTTGCATTACTTGGTTAACTGACTTATTTCTAGAAACATCTGTAGAAGCATTGTAATGGGGTACTTTGTGATTGGGTTGGGGGAACTGTCAATAACTGTATAACGTGATCGATATGTGTGATTGGTTTGTAGGGGTTGCCTCCCTCAAGTAATGTCACGCCCTTAGTTTGGAAGGGTATAAGAGGGTGGGTAATTTTTTGGGGTGTGTCGATTGAATGTGACTTCTGGACTGTTTGCACGAAATATTGTTGTCTTGCGTGAGTGGATCAGCAACCGTCCCTGCAGTTTGTTCTTCAATAAAGTAAGGTTTTGGAACCCGAGTTTGACTTAGTGTTTGACTAAACCAGACTAAGGGGGTAAGTCTAGAACCGGAATGCACACCGTGAGGCAGGAGTTCTACCAGCCATGCTTCAAAAGCTTCTCACTGAGATTAGATTAGATTAGATTATATTCCTTTATTGTCATTCAGACCTTTCGGTCTGAACGAAATTTCATGCCTGCAGTCAGTATGAAATGCTCCTCTGGCTGTGTGTTAGCACTGCTCCCTCTGACTTGGACTATCGGGGAATGTAGGTGAGGGTGTCTCCCCAACTGAGGGTGTGGTGTATACCGGAAGGGGCTGAGGACGAATGCTACTGACCTCCACGTTTAGGGAATACTCCAGACAGGCAGGTCAATGCGAGCAGGAAAAGCAGAGCCATGCTGTGGGGGTAATAACGACACGATCAAAATTTGGTTCTGCTGGGTCAGCAATACCTCCAGCCACCTCCAGTTGGAATGACGAGATTCACCAGTATATTTCCTGGGCAGTGGGCTTTAGTTCTAGGGAGAGGTTGGAAAGGCCGGGACTTTATCCTTTGGAGTGTAGGAGGCTGTGGTGTGACCTTGTTGAGGTGTACAATATCATGAAGGGCATGGATAAAATGAACCTCACATTCTTTCCCCAGGGTAGTGCATTTTAACACGAGAGAGCATAGGTTTAAGATGAGAAAGGAGAGAATTAAGTGGGACGTCCGGGGCAACATTCGATTCATTACTGACTGGATTTCCCCACCCCATATCCAGAAGACGTCATGATGCTGGGTCAATTGATCACTGTATGTTCCCCAGTTCAGAGGGGGGGGGGGGGAGATAAGAAGTAGAGGAGTGGGAGAGGTGCTTGTTAATTGGAACACCAGAAACAAGAAAACAATCAATACGGGGAAAACAGAGAAGGAGCGGTTGGATTGATTTTGGGACAGACCGAGTTGTCGGGCCAAATAATCTTGTTCTACTTGCTGAGGGCTAGAGAGAACTTGAGAAATGAGTGAGAACTCACCACCATTTCATCGCCCTGGGCTTCGTAGTTCAATAGCAGTGGATGGTTTCACAGCCACGTCTACATTTCCAAGGGACAGCACCTCAGCTTAAAAAGGCACCGGATCTGAATCGAGTCCAAATTGCTAACAACGTTTGCTAACAGTAGACTGGGAATGTTTGGGCTTTATATGATGATTTGCTTTAAACATTCATCGCAATGCGCCTTAAAGTCAACAAGGAAGGTAGAGGATGTCTCAGAACACAAAATTATCCTCACATGTATGGGGCTTTTATGATAATTTGCTGAACACATTCATCACAATGGCCCATTAAAGTCAACAAGGCTGGTACAGAATGTCTCAGAACATGAAATGATTGCCACGTACGCTTCACATTATTGAAATTGAAGTATAGAGATGCATATTCTGAAACGATAGGAGCAAATACATATCTGTTCTCATGATGTGGCTTTCCGTTCCAACACCCATGATCACGTTTGTCAATGTGCTAATCTTCTGCATTTTCAACAGTCCCGAGTTTAACATTGTCAACGGACCCATGTTCACCATTGTCAATGCAAACATCTTTACCATTTTTAAAGCAAATGGCTTCACCATTGTCAATGGGCTCGTCTTCACAACTGTCAAATGACTCATCTTTATAATTGTCAATTGACCCATGTTCACATTGTCAATGGACCCATGTTCACATTGTCAATGGACCCATGTTCACCATTGTCAATGGGCCTATGTTCACCATTGTCATTGGAGCTATGTTTAACATTGTCAATTGATCTATGTTCACCATTGAACATTGAACTATTTCATGATTGGCCATTCCATCGTGGACAACACAGACTCTCACAACTCCCTAGCCATTACCGTCTCCCTTTGTTGATTCTGTGGTCATTCTGCGCCACTTGGAGGAGATAATTTGACCAAAGGAAAATACTCCACCTTTGACAAAGATCATACTGGACTTTTATTTGAGCACTCCCAACCTAACATTTGAATCTTTTAATATCCAAAAATGTCCCAATCTCTCTGTGGAATGACCTCAGCGACCAACCATCGGGCGAGGAGAAGCCAAATGCGTCACCTTCCCCCAGAGAAAAACATTTTCCATATCAGTCCGAAACAGCCAGCTTCCTATTCCAAAGTCCACCAATGTTTTGTCTGACAACACCTCTCTTCTTTCAATCGACTTTCTCAGTCACCATTTCAAATCTTAACCATGACATCATAATAAACGAAATTAAGTAGGAAGTCGCCTTGGGGTGAGATCAGACATTTCGGAGACTTGGAAGTTGTAAGATGTTGCCAGTATAGTAAATATTATCTTCTATATTAAATGTATCTTATATAATCTGTATTTTGATTAAGTCTGATTAGGCAGTGGGGGGACTCTCAGACCATTTGGTCATAAGTCAGTTGCTATTTCTCGATGTTACATTCTTGTGAAGTGTTGTAATGACATGACTCGAGATTTATGGACTGTTTACACATCCAAGACAATTGGGCTGGAATAATAATGGATTCTGTGATAAGTTTGATAGTTTAATTATACTCATGTTGGAATAAGAGGAAGGACACATGTGAAGGCCAGAAGGTGGTTGTGTGAGGAATATGTCACCTTTGTATGTTGGATTTCTTATGTTTATAAAAACTGAGGTGACTAGGCTTTCAGAAAGAGATGTGGGTCTGGAGATGTAACAATCCTTTGAGAAATGTTGTCAGTGTAAAAACAGTCGTAAAGAGGCCCAAGGATGAGGTTGCAATGCCATTCCCTAGAGATAACAAGAAAGGGGGAGGGAGTGTGAGATGGCCAAGAGACCATTATCATTAATGGGAAGCCATTGTGGACACAGACGTGCCTAGGTAGTTAGAAGGTCTCTCCGACCCAAGACTCTGGCACTAAATTGTTTAGGAGACGTGGAGGATTGCTCGAGAATTCCGCGCAGTAGGCTAAGTAGAAAATAGTTCAGCTGAGTAGTATTTTGTACAGAATGCATATAAGACTTTACAGATACCACCTGTTGTGAAGAGTGCAGGTTTTGCTTAGGTAAGGAAAGTATCCTAAAACATGTGGATTAGATCATTGAGAAGGGTGCGAGATCCATGTAGAAGTTTGTGGATTAGATCGTTGAGAAGAGGGCAAGTACCGTGTATAAATTGGTGGATTAGACTGTTGAGAGGAGGGCATGGTCCACATATGGCAGCTATTATCCTGTGGCGACCATTCTTTGAGAAGAGAAGGACATCTGATCAGATAGGATATAATGTATATATGTAAAGTCAGAGGGAATAGGGGTTAATTAGGTAGTGTAAAAGTGTAAAATGTTAAGGGCTAGGGCAGAGAAAGAAAGCGCTGATAAGAAGAGCTCAGAGAATAAGCATTGAGTAGTTTAAACTAGAACAGTAAGTTATAAACTAACCTAAAGTTTGGAACGTAGAACTGACCAGTAGGGGGCAAATGGAAACAAAGGAAATGAACATGGAATGAAGAACTGTTAAAGAGGTAAGAAGATGAAAAAAGGAAAGAAAGGGGGAGAAATGAAGGAGAATTTAATGGTGCAATAGGAACTGGAAGTGCTCCCAGTTTTGGAGATTAAAGAACAGATGGAATAAGGGAGTTTGTTGCAGCAAGTGCAGATAAACAATATTGAATCCATTAGATAGAGTTAACGGCATAGAGTAACAGAGAGGTAATGCGGCAGATAAAGTAAAGAGGAAGGAAGAGCGTAAAAATCACTATTGCTGAAGGATAGCAACTGTTTTTGTAAGAAATAAAGCTTGCCTGCCACTCTGCACAGATACAAAGGAGGATGTGCTTCCCCTGTCTGGAGATAGAAGGGAGTGGGGTGTTGTCAGATGTTGAGTGGCTTGGAGTCTGATTGGTTGTGATCTTAGTGGGGTGTGGTTAGAATTTGAGTGACGGTGAGTCTCTCTAATCATGAGCTGAATCAATGTCCAATAACAGCGTTCAGGAACCTGAATGATATGGGATTAGACCATCCTACTTTAACTTTTAAAAAGGAAGATAAGAATTATACATGTGTGTTTTGAAACTTTAAAATGTGTAGAAAATTGCTTAATTGCTGTGAAGTTAGAATGAAACGAATGTGATTTGTGTGAAAAAAACGGTTTTAGAATGAATTCAGAAGTTCATATATGTGATAAGTCCTTGTTTGTCAGAAGCCATATATTGTAAGGGTAGGTGTGCATGTCTCCTTTAAGAAACTGCAAGCGGGGGAGGTGAATCTGCACAGCTAATCTGCTGTAAGGGAATATTTATTGCATTCTTTCTTCTCAACTAAAAAGGGGAAAGTTGGAAAATGTAGGTTGCTTGGCTTTTCTGATGTTTCTTTTATATTTCTTTTCAGTAAGTTAATTTGGAAAATTGTTACTCGTATGGATTTAAACTAGGAATTGGAATTTGGGAATAGTAGGGAGAATGGTTTGAAAACATTGGAAATAAGTTAATTGCGGAAAACGAGCAGCTTTTATGGTTTGTTTAGATAAACATTCTGGTTGGAGAACGGTAATAAATCATTGGTGCCCGGGGAAGTAAAAAGGGAGTTGGCAGACAATGAGTTAAACATGAGTTAAAGGGGTATGTTACTAAAACCACTGGATATTTTTGGAAAATAACACATTTGATCACCCCTGTTTGATAGAAAAATTGAAAGTTTGTATGCTTTACTTTATTCAGTTGTATTTTACCTGTTTTTAAGATGCAAATAATTGATAAAGTGCACGAAGAAAGATAATACAATAAGTAATGTAACTGCAGTTGAATTGCTAAGTAAAAAGTTCCCTGTATCTAAAAAAAGCTCTGAGAAATGAGGAGAAAGAAAGGAAATTGATGAGGAAGTGGCCCAAGGAAGGTACTGTCAAGATAAATGTGTGATAAGATGGAAGTGTTAGTTATGAATTATATGCCACAGATAAATAGGAAAGGTGGGAAAAGAGGAGAGGAAAGGAATTAGATGTACTTAAGCAGTTTAGTGAGAAAGGACAGCAGGCAGTGAGGAGGCAACAGAAGTAGGAGACGACAGGTGTTAAAGTAATACATCAGGCGGAATCTGAGACGTAGGAAATTGCGTTTATAATAAGAAGGAAGGCACACCAAAATGATTAAAGTGGGAAGACATGGTGATAGAAGAAGAGGAAGAGGAACTGAGGGATACATTGATGATACTGCTTTAAAAGGAAAATAGCAGGACAGACACAGGTAATCCTTTGGGACACCCATAACCTGAGAGAGCTAAAAATACCTTGCCCAATATTAATGATGGGGCAGGAAAATGGATTGGGGCTTTGGAGGAGAATGTGGGATGCTTATTGGCTATGGGAGGTTTGAAGGCACTGTTGGTGAAAGTAATAGGAATCACTAAACTGGTATAAAAATGCTGTGAATAATGCAATAAACAATGGCATGCTGTTTGACACAGTCAGGCAGAGGGTATGGCAGGCCCTCAGACAATGTTACCCACTTAAGGTGGACCCCAATGCATTAAGGGGAGATCCACTGGGAGAGGCAAAAAATCCAGCAGCCTATCTGGAGAACCAGCTGAAAAAGTGGAGACTCAAAACTGAACAAGAAATAGAAGGCCACCAGTTAATGAACACTATATTCTGAACCACTGTGGTGGATGCCATGCCTCCGCAAATCAAGTCTAGATTGGGGGAGGTAGTGGGATTGTTATCTCTGTCCCACCCCCGGTTCTGCAATCATTTCTTCCATGCGGTCGAGAAATATCGCAAAGATAAGAAAAATACTTGCAGACCAGCAGGAAGAGGTGCAGAGAAAAGTGATGCTAATGTAACTTGAAGAGAAAAGAAAGAGCATGAAAAAGTAAAGACAATGTTGTCAATAACAACAGACCTGGTTGAAAAGACTGATATACTGTCAGTGATGCACCGACACACAGTGAGTCCTATGACAGAGCCAAACGGGGGCCAGAGAATCCCATGCCAATATTAAATGTCTTTGGGAGAGCGTTTCCTCAAATGCCCTATCAGGAGTGAAATAAATCTGGATATGAGCCCAGACAGGACTAGGGTCCCCAAGGGAGGGAGGGAGGGATCTCAAGGAGGAGGTCAAGGAATGCTAGTAGGGAAGCAGGTAATGGATAAGGTGTGTTGGGGATGTTAACAGGTATGGTAATCAGGAAATAATAATTATATTAATATAATGGTGAACATAGCTATGATAGGAAAATTAAGAATAAGTATTGAATACATCTAGGCTAGGATGCCGCATGGATTTGAATACTCGCCCCATGTTTTTAATCAGATGTTAAAGGTAGATTTGGAAGGTGTACCAGAGATGCCAGAGAGTAATGGCGGACGGTTGCTTTTCATGTTGGAGGACGGTGACTAGTCGGGTGCCTCAGGGATCTGTGTTGGGTCCCCTGTTGTTTGTCATATACATCAATGATCTGGATGATGGTGTGGTAAATTGGATTAGTAAATATGCAGATGATACTAAGATATGTGGTGTTGTGGATAATGAAGTAGATTTTCAAAGGCTACAGAGAGATTTAGGCCATTTGGAAGAATGGGCTAAGAGATGGCAGAAGCAGTTTAATGCTGATAAATGTTAGGTGCTACATCTTGGCAGGACAAAATCAAAATAGGGCGTACATGGTAGATGGTAGCGAATCGAGGAATGCAGTTGAACCGAGGGATCTAGGAATAACTGTGCATAGTTCCCTGAAGGTGGAATCTCATGTAAATAGGGTGGTAAAGAACGCTTTTTGTGTGCTGGCCTTGTTAAATCAGAGCATTGAGTATAGAAGTTGGGATGTAATGTCAACATTGTACAAGGCACTGGTGAGGCCGATTCTGGAGTATGGTGTACAATTTTGGTCACCAAATTATAAGAAAGATGTCAACAAATAGAGAGAGTACAGAGGAGATTTACTAGAATGTTGCCTGGGTTTCAGCAACCAAGATACAGAGAAATTGAACAAGTTAGGTTTTTATTTTTTGGAGCGCAGAAGGTTAAGGGGGTACTTGATAGAGGTCTTTAAAATGATGAGAGGGATAGACAGAGCTGACGTGGATAAGCTTTTTCCATTGAGAGTGGGGAAGTTTCAAACAAGAGGACATGATTTGAGAATTAAGGGACAGAAGTTTAGGGGTCATATGAAGTGGAACTTATTTTTACTCAGAGAGTGGTAGCTGTGTGGAATGAGCTTCCAGTGGAAGTAGTGGCGGCAGGTTTGATTTTATCATTTAAAATAAATTGGATAGGTATATGGACAGGAAAGAATGGAGGGTTATGGTCTGACTGCAGGTAGATGGGACTGGGTGAGAGTGAGTGTTCGGCACAGATTAGAGGGGCTGAGGGCCTGTTTCCGTACTGTAATTGTTATATGATTATATGGTGTACCCTGAGAAAGTAGTTTGATACAGTAGGTGGACGATTTGTTGGTTTATTCCACAAGTAAGAAGCAATGTGAGCGATACATTTTAATTTTCTTGGAAAAGCTGGCATAGGAGTTCATAAAGTATCCAGGAAGAGGTTGCTATTTTGTCAGCAGCAGGTACAATATTCAGGCCAAGTAATATTCAAATAAGTAAAAGCTATAGGGCAGGATCAAATTGAAGCAATAATTAAATCTCCCAAACCTCAGACAGTAGGACAGATGATGATGATCTTGAGAATGGCAGAATATAGTTCAGACTAGATTGGAAAGTATGTTGAAATTGTGAAGCCATTAAGAAAAACAATGAAGGAAGCAGGACACACAAGTCTGAGAAATGTTTTACAGTCAGAGCCTATGAATGAAGATGACAAAAGGGCTTGTTTGTGGATGTTTTTTGTTAAAGGGATCATAATAGCAAGTATGCAGGGTTTGTAGTTATGCGACAGGATGAATTAGAATTTTAGGTAATTAAATTGGAAGCTTGCCTATAATCTTGCTCAGCTCGGTTGGCAGAAATTAGGGCTTTAAGAGCAGCATGTGACATAGAAACATAGAACATAGAAATTAGGTGCAGGAGTAGGCCATTCGGCCCTTCGAGCCTGCACCGCCATTCAATATGATCATGGCTGATCATCCAACTCAGTATCCCGTACCTGCCTTCTCTCCATACCCTCTGATCCCCTTAGCCACAAGGGCCACATCTAACTCCCTCTTAAATATAGCCAATGAACTGGCCTCGACTACCCTCTGTGGCAGAGTTCCAGAGATTCACCACTCTCTGTGTGAAAAAAGTTATTTTCATCTCGGTTTTAAAGGATTTCACCCTTATCCTTCAGCTGTGACCCCTTGTCCTGGACTTCCCCAACATCGGGAGAAATCTTCCTGCATCTAGCCTGTCCAACCCCTTAAGAATTTTATAAGTTTCTATAAGATCCCCTCTCAATCTCCTAAATTCTAGAGAGTATAAACCAAGTCTATCCAGTCTTTCTTCATAAGACAATCCTGACATCCCAGGAATCAGTCTGGTGAACCTTCTCTGCACTCCCTCTATGGCAATAATGTCCTTCCTCAGATTTGGAGACCAAAACTGTACGCAATACTCCAGGTGTAGTCTCACCAAGACCCTGTACAACTGCAGTAGAACCTCCCTGCTCCTGTACTCAAATCCTTTTGCTATGAAAGCTAACATACCATTCGCTTTCTTCACTGCCTGCTGCACCTGCATGCCTACTTTCAATGACTGGTGTACCATGACACCCAGGTCTCGCTGCATCTCCCCTTTTCCTAGTCGGCCACCATTTAGATAATAGTCTGCTTTCCTGTTTTTGCCACCAAAATGGATAACCTCACATTTATCCACATTATACTGCATCTGCCAAACATTTGCACACTCACCCAGCCTATCCAAGTCACCTTGCAGTCTCCTAGCATCCTCCTCACAGTTAACACTGCCCCCCAGCTTAGTGTCATCCGCAAACTTGGAGATATTGCCTTCAATTCCCTCATCCAGATCATTAATATATATTGTAAATAGCTGGTGTCCCAGCACTGAGCCTTGCGGTACCCCACTAGTCACTGCCTGCCATTGTGAAAAGGACCCGTTTACTCCTACTCTTTGCTTCCTGTTTGCCAGCCAGTTCTCTATCCACATCAATACTGAACCCCCAATGCCGTGTGCTTTAAGTTTGTATACTAATCTCTTATGTGGGACCTTGTCGAAAGCCTTCTGGAAGTCCAGATGCACCACATCCACTGGTTCTCCCCTACCCACGCTACAAGCCTG
>NC_045957.1:3147103-3306823 GCF_010909765.2 Amblyraja radiata | reverse complement strand
CTCCTTTCCATTGCGTTAATCTCCTCTCTAATCAGCAACGCTACCCCACCTCCTTTGCCTTTCTCTCTATCCCTCCTGAATATTGAATATCCATGGATGTTCAGCTCCCAGCCTTGGTCACCCTGGAGCCATGTCTCCGTGATCGCAACTATATCATAGTCATTAATAGCTATCTGCACATTCAACTCATCCACCTTATTACGAATGCTCCTTGAATTGAGACACAAAGCCTTCAGGCTTGTTTTTACAACACTCTTACCCCTTATACAATTATGTTGAAAAGTGGCCCTTTTTGATTTTTGCCCTGGTTTTGTCTGCCTGCCACTTTTACTTTTCACCTTGCTACCTATTGCTTCTACCCTCATTTTACACCCCTCTGTCTCTACACTCACACATTTAAGAAACCCTTTCCCTTTAACTCCATCCTCCACTATCCCATTCGACACCCCCACCCCCCTTATTCAGTTTAAACCCACCCGTGTAGCAGTGGCAAACCTGCCTACCAGAATGCTGGTCCCACACCTGTTAAGATGCAACCCGTCCCTTTTGTACAGTTCCCCCTTGCCCCAAAACAGATCCCAGTGATCTAAGAGTCTAAATCCCTGCCCCGTGCACCAGTTCCTCAGCCACACGTTCAGGTCCCGTATCCCCCTGTTCCTGCTCTCGCCAGCACGAGGAACTGGAAGCAAACCGGAGATAACAACCCTGGAGGTCCTGCTTTTCAGCATTTTTCCGAGCTCTCTAAAGTCACGCTGCAGAATATTCATCCCCTTCTTTCCGACATCGTTTTTGCCGACATGCACTACCACTTCCGGATGTTTACCTTCGCCCTTGAGGAGTTTCTGCACTCTGTCCGTGACATCCTGGATCCTGGCACCAGGAAGGCAGCACACCATCCTCGCATCCCGTCTGTTGCCGCAGAAACCCCTGTCCGTACCTCTCATAATGGAGTCTCCTACTACAATGGCGTTGCCTGCCTTAGGCCTTTTTGGTTTTGGCTCAACAGCCCTATTCGCATCACAAGCCAGTCAGCCGCCCAGTGTAAACACCTCTTCTGTCCCGACAGCTGCTAAGTGGGTGAACCTGTTCACAAGAGGTACAACACCCGGGGACGTTGGCATTCCATGCTTCCCTCCCGTTCTCACTGTCTCCCACCTTCTCTCTTCCAGTACCTTAGGTGTAACAATCGTACTGTAGGACGTCGAGGAACGACACCGTTTCTCGGACGAACCAGAGGTCATCCACTTGCTTCTCCAGTTCCCCAACACGGCCCTTCAGGAGCTCTACCTGGATGCACTTCTCGCATTTGTAGCAGCCAGAGGCACCAGCGGTGTCCTTGACCTCCCACATACTGCAAGCATCGCACTGAATCAGCTTGCCTGACATCTCCTTCTTTCGTCTCTACCTCTCAAGCGTATTGCGTGGACTCCTCTCCTCAGCCTCCTCGCCGAAGACTCTCGAGCCAAAGACTCACTTTTCTCACAGGGCACTTCACTCACTGCCGCTCGCTAAGAGCCGTCTTGCTTAAATTGACTGATAAATTGCCTGATTTACCAATTTACAAACCAAATTCCTCAGTTTTCAACTGTTTTCCTGACACTGACTCACTTCTCTCCTCCCACTTGGGCTAGAGCCAATCAGTCGTATCTCTTGCTAATCTCCTGCTACTGTTGCTCCCAAAACTACAGCAGTTCTGAGTGACGAGGGAAGGTGAGAACGTTGAAGTTTATAGAGACTCAGCATCTGCACATGGGGACTGTCACATGTTTGGAGCAGTAGGGAAACAGAAAGGCTTTAAGAAAAGCAACGGAGACCCCATGCAAAGTTATCAGTAAAGTACAGACCAGTAAAGTTCATACCTGATATGGGCACTAGCTGTCATTAAATGCTAGGCACATAAGAAGGGAAACAACATCATTATAATGGGAAAGCATAGTGCAGACGATGCAGCCAGAAGAACATCTGGAGGCTGATCAGCTGATAATGCGCCTCAGGTAAGTTTGGATCTGGACCCCACAGAGTCAACGATCCTTTGTTTTGGGAGAGAGAGTGGGACGTGATTTGATGATGGGGGGAAAAACAACTTTTGTTTGCAAATAAAAGTTTAAACTTCTTCAAGAATTCTCCGCGTGATCTGTATTAATTTGAGTATTGAAAACCACAACACCAGAAAGTTTACTATGACAGGAATTTCTGGGAGTAATTTAGAAGAAAGAAATATTCTAAGGGGAGAATGAGGTAACCATGGTTGATAGGGAAGTTAAAGACAGCATAAATCTAAAACATTGCATGGCATAATCTTGCAAAGATTAGTGGGAAGGTCGAGGATCGGAACACTGAAAAAAACAACAGAGGGTAATGAAAAAGGTAAACAGGGACTAATGATGAAACATGATAATAAGCCAGCCAATAAAATAAAAGACAGTAGCAAAAGTTTCTTCATATATATAAAAAATAAAACAGAGGCAAGAGTGGATAGTGGACCACTGGAAAAGACGTTGCAGAAGCAGCAATGGGGAATAACGAAATGCCAGATATATTGAATACGTTTTTTTAAATTTAACATTTATTTTTGAGAGGACTGGAATACGAGAACAGCCAATACAAGAATAATGCTTAGGCTTTATGAGGCACTGGCAGACCGCTTTTGGAGAATTGTGACACATTTTGGACCATCTATCTGAGGATGGATGTGTTGGGACTTGAGAAGGTCCAAAGGAGGTCTACGAGAATGAGCGCATGAATGAGTGGGTTAACATGCGATGAGCGTTTGACATCGCCGGGCCTCTACTCACTGGAGTTCAGAAGGATGGGTATGGAACTCATTGAAATGTTCCTAATAGTGAAAGGCTTGGTTAGAGTGGATGTGGAAAGGATGTTTCCACAAGTGGGCGTCTAGGTCCAGAGCTTATAGCCTCAGAATAAAAGGGCCTTAATTTAGAAAGAATATGAGGAGACATTAATTAGTCGAAAGGTGATGAATCTGTGGAATTCATTGTCAGAGAAGGTTGTGGACGCCAAGTCAACAGATATTTTTTAAGGCAGAGATAGATAGATTATTGATTAGGACGGGGGTCAGGGGTTTTGGGAGAAGGCAGAAGAATGGGATTGAGAGGGATCAGCCATGATTGAATGGCAGAGTAGACTTCACGGGCAGAATGACCTAATTTTGCTATCACTTACGAAATCACTAACTTTACGAAAATATAGTACGCAATAAACAGTATAATAAATAAAAGGATCAGCAATATTTTGTTTGTTTTTTTGGTGCTGATTTTCTATTTTAGTCCTCTGGAAATAAATACTAGCATTGCGGTTGCTTTCCTTACCAACGATTCGATATGTAAATTTAATTTTTTGAATACTGCACCAGTACTCCCAAATTTCCTTTCACCTCTGATTCCTGAATTCACTCCTCAGTTAGAAAATAGTCTTCGCCTTCATCCCGACTACCAAAATGTATAGCTCCGCTCTTTACAACATACTCTGTGTGCAACAAGTAAGAATTTCAATGTTACATTTGGGACATATGACAATAAAACACTCTTGACTCTTGAAATCACCATTTAGCTGAGGGCATATTCAGCGTCACCATTGGACTGTGAGGTTCATTAAAACTACACTTAAATCTACTTTCAACTGGCCCATACAGGTATGTTGGATTGGCCAATTCCGATTCTGGTATTTCCTGGAACGCTGAAGGTGAAATGGTGGTGGTGGTGGTGGTGGGGGTGGGGGGGGGGGGGGGGGGAGCATCTTTTCAGTGGATGGGGAGCCAAGTAATTTGTTTCTCCACAATTTAGAGGGATCTGGACCAAATATAGGCACATGGGACTGGCCCAGTTTGTCGAATTGGTCGGTATGGACAAGGTTCGTTGAGAGTCCCGTTGCTGTGCAGTTCAGCTCGATGAATGTTGTTGCTACATTCAGGGAGTTGTGGACTTGGACCATAAGATCCCTCTGTGCATCAATGGTGTGAAGGGTCTTGTTAATAACTCCATGGTTTCGCATTACATTTGACTTCCCAAAATTGCAACACCTTGCTCCTGCCCAGATTAAACTGTACTTCCCACGCTTCTCCTTCCATAGATAGTGAAAAAAGATGCCTCTTGGGACCACTTTAAAATCTTTCCCCACTCATCTTAGACCTGTGCTCTCTGGTTCTTGATATCCCTTCCCTGGGAAAAATACCCTGTCTGTTCTCCTCATTATGTTTTATACATATCTGTAAGATCACCCTCCGCCTCCTGCGCTCCGAGGAATAATGACCTACTCTGCCCCACCTCTGCTTGCAGGCCCTCGAATACGGCCGACACTCTCATATACCTGTGGTCACGTGCGAGGAGTTTGGAACACATCACCCACAATTGATACAGAGAGGACCTACCATCCCCTGCTTGCTGCTGACCCTAACCCTCCTCCCTGTAGAAGAGTCATGACTCATAACATTGCCTGTCGCTTCCGTCCACACATGCAGCTTTACCCACTGAGTCCTCCAGCTCTTCATGATTTGGCTTACCTTGTAACCAGTCTGGCCAGGAACGACCTGCTTGATGAAATGCTTCCACCATTTCCATTTCAAACACTCATTCAAACCCATTTAGAGTCATAGAGTGATACAATGTGAAAACAGGCCCTTCGGTCCAAGTTGCCTACATCAGCCAACACTCTCCGAGCTACACGAGTCCCACCTGCCTGCGCTTGGCCCATATCCCGCTAATCCTGTCCTAGCCATGTACCTGTCTAGCTGTTTCTTAAACGATGGGATTGTCCCAGCCCCAACCACCTCTGGCCGCTGGTTCCATACACCCAACACCCTTTGTTTGAAAAAGTTACCCCTTGTATTTCTATTAAATCATTAATGCGGTCTCACCAACGTCTTATACAATTGCAACCTGACCTCCCAGCTTCTATACGCAGTACTCTGACTGATGAAGGCCAATATGCCAAAAGCCTTTTTGACCACCGTATGTACCTGCGACTCCGCCTTCAAGGAACCATGCACCTGCACTCCTAGATCCCTCTGCACTACAACACTCCCCAGAGGCCTGCCATTCACTATGTAGGTCCTGCCATTGTTAGACATACCAAAATGCACCACCTCAACAACCTCATCTGGCAGTTTGTTCCTTAAGTTACTCCTCAGAATCCCATTTAATATTTTCTCCTTCACCTTGAACCTGTGTCCTCTGGTCCTCGATTCCCCTACTCTGGGTAGACTCTGTGC
Organism: Amblyraja radiata; assembly: GCF_010909765.2. Taxonomy (NCBI): domain Eukaryota; kingdom Metazoa; phylum Chordata; class Chondrichthyes; order Rajiformes; family Rajidae; genus Amblyraja; species Amblyraja radiata. The sequence continues at coordinate 3,301,596 of NC_045957.1, read as the reverse complement.
ATCTACCCGATCTATTCCTCTCATCATTCTGTATACCTGTATACCTACCATTCGCCATGTCTCCCATCATCCTCCTACACTCCATGGGATAGAGACCCAGCCTACTCAACCTCTCCCTGTAGCTCACACCCTCTAGTCTTGGCACATCCTCGTAAATCTTTTCTGAACCCTTTCAAGCTTGACAATATATTTCCTACAACGATGCCTAGAACTGAACACAATATGCTTAATGCGGTCTCACCAACGTCTTATACAACTGCAACATGACCTCCCAATGTCTATTCTCTGTACTCTGTTTGATGAAGGTCAATGTGCCAAAAGCCTTTTGACCACCTTAACTAACTGCGACTCGACCTTCAATGAACCATGCACCTGCACTCCTCGATCCCTCTGCACTTCAAGACACACCCAAGGCCTACCTTTTTCTGGTTGGTTGCCGGTGAATAGTGGAGCTCTGCAGGACTCGATGGTGGGGCCACTGCTCTTCGTGTTGTACATTAATTATTCGGTTGAGGGGTTTGAAGGCTTTGTGACCAGGTTTTCGGATGATACGAAAATAGATGGAGGGGCAGGTAGTGTAGATTTAGTGTAAATTTACTGTGTAGGACCTGCCCTTGTTAGACATCCCAAAATGCAACACCTCACACTTTTCTGTATTAAATTCCATCAACCATTCTTCAGCCCGCCTGGCTAATCAATCCAGATTCTACTGCAATATTTTACTACCATCTTCTCTATCTGCAAAACCACTCACTTATGTATCATCAGCGAACTTGTCAATCTTGCCTGTCTGTTCTCATCGAAATCATTGATGTAAATTTCAAATAGTAACGGGCCCAGCAACAAACCCTGAGGCACACCACTAATCACAGGCCTCCAGTCCGAAAAACAATCTTCTGCTATAACCCTCTGCTTCCTTCCAAGGAGCCAATTTGTTATCCATTTAGCTACCTCTCCCTGGATCCCACGCGATCGAACCTTCCAGAGCAGCCTAGCATGTGGAACCTTGTCGAATGCCTTACTGAAGAAATAAATAGCTGAACAGACAAAGGAGAGTCGGTAGATGTTGTATACCTAGATTTTCAGAAAGCCTGAGATAAGGTGCCACATGGGAAGCTGATAAGGAAGATGAGAGCCCATGGTATCAAAGGGCAGATACTAGCGTGGATATCAGGTTGGCTGGATGGCAGAAGACAAAGAGTGGCAATAAAGGAGGCTTTTAATGGTTGGTTGCCAGTGATTAGCGGAGATCTGCAGGACTCGATGGAGGGGCCACAGCTCTTCATGTTGCCTTATATCCAAAACAGGGAAGTGCTGCTGAGGCCCGGCAGGTCGCATTTTGAATATTGTGAGCAATTCTGGGCACCATATCTGACGAAGGATGTAGTGGCTCTGGAGACGGCCCTGAGGAGGTTTACAAGAATAATCACTGGAATGCGTAGGCTAACATATGATGCGTAGGTCGAAATATGCACCAAGGCAAATTTCTTGTATGTCAATACTCGGTCAACAAACTTATTCGTTCATATTAATTAATCACATAATTAATTAATTAATTCATGGGCGTTTGACGGCACTGGGCCTATATTCGGTGGAGTTTAGAAGAAAGAGCGGACCATAGAAACATAGAAACATGGAAAATAGGTGCTGGGGTAGGCCATTCGGCCCTTCGAGCCTGCACCGCCATTCAATATAATCATGGCTGATCATCCAACTCAGTATCCTGTACCTGCCTTCTCTCCATACCCCCTGATCCCTTTAGCCACAAGGGCCACATCTATCTCCCTCTAAAATATAGCCAGTGAACTGGCCTCAACTACCTTCTGTGGCAGAGAATTCCAGAGATTCACCAATCTCTGTGTGAAAAATGTTTTCTTCATCTCGGTCCTAAAAGATTTCCCCTATATCCTTACACTGTGACCGCTTGTTCTGGACCTTATTGAAACGTGCAGAATAAAGAAATGCTTGGATACAGTGAATTTGGAGAGGTTGTTTCCACTAGAGGTAGAGTATAGGACTAGATTCATAGCCTCAGAATTAAAGGATATTCTTTGAGGAAGGGGATGAGGAGGGATTTCATTATTCAGAGAGTGGTTAATCTGATGTATTCTTTGCCACAGAAGGCTGTGCAGGAAAAGTTCGTGTATATATTTAAGGCAGAGACAGATAGATTCTTCATTGGTACGGGTGTCAGAGGTTATGGCGAGTTGGAGGGAGAGATAGGTCAGACATGGTTGAATTTAGACAAAAGTGCTGGAGAAACTGAATAAGGGTTTCGGCCCGAAATGTTGCCTATTTCCTTCGCTCCATAGATGCTGCTGCACTCGCTGAGTTTCTCCAGCACTTTTGTCTACCTTCGATTTTCCAGCATTTGCAGTTCCTTCTTAAACACAGACATGATTCTATTCCTATCACCTACTAGAATAGATGGGATCCGTTTGGTTCCAATGTCACGCGGGAGGCCTGGTCAACGCAATATTCCACCACTTACCCATAGCCCCCAACCGCGCAGGAGCAGCTGACGGTATCGCTTTGTGATGTTCCTGATCCCCCCCTCCTACCCTCACCGCGCCCACTCCGCCCCTTGTCGTGTGAATCGATGAATTATGTTGTGAAACGTGCAGCATTAGGTCCCTCAGTGACAGCATTGAAAGCACAGTAATACTAATGATTCCAGGTAAGCGTCTGATACATGGAGAATTGATGCTTTTCGTCGTATCGTTGTGCGGAACTAAGATACAATTGTCGGACAATGTGCAGTTCTTCCGCCAGGTATTCATTTAGCTGCTATCCCAGAGGATTCTACAGCAATAGCGACATCACCTTGACCTCTAAACTTTGGAGAGGATTACATTGGTGATAAATGTTTTTTCCCGTTCCTCATGGTGAATCAATGAAAAACATTTAAGGAAGCTTCCTTTTCAAGCAGTTGCACACCTGGTCATACACTGCTCTCTGTTCAGCATTCAGCAGAGGCTCATTCTCCTCAACAAATTGCTGTAGTTCAGTTCTATTGTATTGCAATGCGTGCAACAATTATAGATTGTTATCATCTAGGTGCATCCTTCCATTTCTTGGTCGTGGTAAATGAAAGAATTCCATTGTTTTGTTGTAATTCTCAAGCATGTCTTGAATATACAAAAGAGCCTGATCATAATGCTTCTCATCAATCATGATATTAGGATCACACATTGTTCTCCATTATTTGTACTTGAGTCGTGGGCAGTCGGGTAGGGCGATCATCCTGCAACCGGAAGAGGGGGATGGTTGAGGCGGGGGCTATCGGGGGAATGCTGCAGCTGTTGAAGGAGGGCGAGCGCCTGTAGCCAGGGGAGGGGGATGGCTTCAGGCAGGGGCTGTCGGGAGTGGTGAACGTCCTCCATGCGGGGCAGAGGGACGGCTTCTGGTGGGGGCTGTCGGGGGCGGGAGCATCCTTCAACCAGGAGAGGGTCACGGATTCAGGCGTGGACTGCCGGGGGGTGTACTGCTGCCGGGGAGGGCGACGGCTTCTGATGGGAATCTCGGGGACTGGTGAGGAAACCAATCTACTGCCGGGGGAGGGGTACAGCTTCAAGTGGGGGCTGTCAGAGCCGTGGGGGAGGGTGAAGTATGCTGCAGCCAGGCTTCAGACCGGGCTGATGTGGTCCCTCGGAGGAGCGTCCTGGCGGGGCGCGGCCAGAATCCTGCAGCCGGGTGGTGGGGTGTGTGGGGGAGGGAGGGACTCCACTCAGCGGCCACCGGCCGCGGTACCATACAGCATCTCCCAGCTCGACACAGCGGCTTTACAGCCTCCAAACAGCGACTTACCCGACTCCACACAGCACCCCCCGACTCATCACAGCGGCTTACCCGACTCCACACAGCAACTTTCCCGACTCCACACAGCAACTTTCCCGACTCCACACAGTGGCTTTCCCGAATCCACACAGCGGATTTCCGTACTCCACACAGCGGCTTTCCCGACTCCACTGTTGCAGCCTCAATCAACACTACTTGTGTACTCAGCCCCGCCTCCGGGTGTTGGAAGGGGCGTTGCCTTCATGGTGACTGACAGGCGAAAAGACCAATCTGCTGATCACACAATTATTTAAACCTTCATAACTTCCATAATCTTCCACCGATCAGAACAAAACCTAGTGCGCTTGGAGCAGAGGAGAATGCTGAGTAAGGTGGAGTATAAATCCTAGCTGTAGACGGTGGTGTGTTGCGCAAATGTAAAATATAGCTACGGTTAGCATATTATATTATTTTGTCTCAGGCACGGGGGTTGGGGGGGGAGAGCATACAGTTCTCACCAGACCAGGGACAAAACAACAAGCTACAACTTGCATGCAGAATAAGGAAATCCTGGTATGTCCATCTTTTTGTTTGTACAACTACTTCAATAACCGACAAATTTTACAGGAAATAACGACAGTAAGATTTATTTTCCTAGGTCTGCGTAAGATCACTTACTTACCCGTGTGGTAATGACCCCCTCGTGTCTAAAATAATACTGCAAGCGCGGTAGCACTTTGTGAGTGGCCCCGTTGATGGCTGGTGCTTAGCTTTTGCCAGCGCCGGCCGTTGGGTGAGGCGGGGTGTGCGGCCGGCGGTCCCTGTCCCGTTGGAGCGCGGGTTCCTCGGGAGTAGGAACGATGTGGGGCTGGAATAGGCGCTGGGCCTTGGGCCGCCGCGGACGTCTCCGGCCGTCCCCCGGGCGGGGATGGGACACTCGGGGGGGGGGGGGGGTGACAGGGTGGGAATTGCAGTGGCAGTTCGGCAGCGCTTGCGGTGCCGGGGACCAAGGTTCAATCCTGGCTGCGGATGTGGTGCAGGTCTGTGTGCATGCGGCGGCACAGTCATCGAGAGTATTTATCGCGATAGACAATTCACAAACCCCACGATTCCTTGCGTTTTTCAGAATACCAAACTCGTTTATTGGTACAAATACTTCCTGCTCTAACCATCAGCAAATGGGCACATCAAGGCTGAGTGCTCAGTCCAATGCTTTACTCATCCCATGACAATGGCTGTGCAGTCGGACACAGTCCCAACTCTGTTTTTTAATTATCTGACGGCTAAAATATCGACAGGAAGATCTGTTCTATTAGGTCTGCGTAAGATCACTCCTACTTTCCTGTTTAGTAATGGCAAAGGGAAAAGAGGACACTGGAATAGTCGGAATTATTATACTTAAGTGAGAACTAGCACTATGAGTGAAACTGGAGCTTGTGAATCATTCCAACGGAACAGGGCCGGTTTTATTTCACAAGCCTGACGTCGCCATTCCCAATCAACTGGACAAGGTCGCCATTTGCGTTTATCTGACTGACGGAGATTGGAAACTTTGAAAGCCAACGAGCAGGGAGAGTGGGTACGGACAGCCTTAAGCTTTATTTGAGAAGCTATATGTGATGCTGTATTGGACAATGGCTACTACAATCGAGAATTGAGAAATGACCGTAAGAATTAGAACGATATCCGTTGTTTGAAATATTGTGCCGTCGGCTTACGGCTTTTATGTCAATGTGTCGTAAAGGGTTAGTGAACAATGATGTCTGTGGTCAGACCTGATGCTCAGTCGCAGTGTGGCAATGTTTGAAATGAATCTGGAAGGAAAGAAAGGTTATTAAATACACTGCCAAAGGGTTGGAATTGTTAATTAAAAAGTATCAGAAGACAAGAAGCTCGATATGTAAACATGCTAACAAGTTAATTGAAATGCTGAACGAGCTTATGAAATCAAATGAAAATGCAAATGAAGCAAATCAAGGTTTAAATAATCAAACTCTGTGATGAATTCAGAGAAAGCCACGTCATTGGTGAAGTTCCACTGCTTGAAAATGAACTTGAAAGGCAAAATCAATGGTTTCAACAAAGAATGGAAACTTTTAATTGATTTATACAAGATGTAAAGGTGTGGTTATCTGATGTTGGACAGCAAACTACCCACTCTACACCTGAAGGTTCTATACAACAGATTGTTGTAAACTCAGATGACATTGGACCTGATGACAATGTTTGAAATGTCTCAAATCCGAAATTAAGCCATAAATCTAGTTCTTCATCATATGCACCTTAAATGTATCTGCTTCCATTAAAGATCAGGCAGAAAGGGCTGCCCTCTGGGAACGGATTGCCGCTCTGACCAAAAAGCACGAGCTTGTGGCACAATAGCAATTGGAAAGAAAGAAAGAACAATTCAAAAGAGAGAAATAACAGCTGGAACTAGAGACTGAGCTGGCAGCAACCAATGCAAAGATCAATGTACTTGAGGCCATGGGATCAAGAAGCATCTCTAGATTATCTGCTGGGATGAGCTCGTATTTGAGAAAAGGAACTGCTCAAAGAGAAACATCAGCTAAATTTTATTTTGAAGTCACGTGAGAGTTAGAATTAGAACATCTGATGACTACGTGAAGAGCCTGCCAGCCCGCATGTATGTCAATACGTCTAACGCATGGCGCGCTAGTCGGAGCAGTTTCGAACTGCTCTGCCAGGTAAGTCAATTTTCTGCGGGCCGCTCTGATAGCGTGCCCAGAGTAGCTATGGAGGCGGCTGAGGTTTGGGCCGCCGTGGAAGCTCAATAGGAGCAAGAGTGAGGAAAAAAATGGCGCCGCAGTTCGAGCTCTCCACGGGAGCAGGCGGCTGAAATTGCAGATCGCCGTGAGCTCCATAGGAGCTGGGATTGCGGCTGCCGCCGTTATAGCTCTGCGCGGCAGCAGGCGGCCGAAATTGGAGTCGCCGGCTGGGATAAGCTATTGCAGCTGCCGGCATCAGAGCTCCGTACGGCAGCAGGCAGCCAGAGTTTGAGGCAGCCATGGGGCTCCGTAAGGAGCTAGGATTTATAAATTGCGGCTGCCGGTAGCCAGGTCTATTATCGCTGCAAGAGGTTCCAGCAGTCGGTGGGGTTTAAAATAGCCGCGGCCAAGAGCTACCGCTTAGGTAAGCTCAGGTGCCGGAGCACCGAACAATTTTAAACATAGTTATTGCTACAGCTATGCTGCAGCAGCATGTAGTGTATGATTTATTTTTGGGCGGCTATAAATAGAGTTCGCGTTATTAGCAGTTGCCACTCGGTCACCTTTGTGACTATCGTAGTCAATAGCATTCCAGTCATGTTTAATTCTTTGGCAATATAACAATAACACTTATCATGCCAATAAGTGTATGTTAAAAATGATAATTAGAAAGGACATTGATTATCACATACACCAATGGTGTAATGAAATTGGACTTGCCATTGCAGTCCAGGGCTCCTGGGTTAGGAAGCCTTTTTGGAGCTGTGCCTATCAGACACCAGTGGGAGCTACACCTGGTGGCGTCATGATAGGTTCAGTTCACTAGAGGGGACTGTTGAAGATTATTTTACAAGATACTCCAAATATGTGCATATCGATAAAGCAGTCGAATCTCCGATTTAATGGGGATAGGCGTATTTTAATCATATGAACATAATTGCTTATGACAACACCTGACAGTGTTGCAGTATTTCTCCCACTTTGTCTGCCGTATGGGGGGCCAGAGGCGCTCCAGTCCTTCCCTGTAATACTCCGTTTTGGGCTCCAAAAGGGAGCAAGGCCTCGGAGTCACTAGCAGGTGCATCCTGTTTGGTGAGTATAATGATGATACCAACATAGCAGCGATCTGCACAGCTAGTCCCGGTTCGGCTGCCTGACAACCCCAAGTCGGGGCAAAGTCAAAGCCAAGTCTGTGGGACAAGTCTTGTCGGATGATTTGGGACATCTTTGGCAGATGTGATTGGGCGTTTGTCTCAATTAGAACATCTTATGAATCAGATGGTGGCACAAGAAATGATACGTGTTACGAAGGCATGTCAGGCAGCAGCTCCTGGTTTTGGGTTGCAATTTTACTCGTACTCGGATGAAAGGAGTAGTGGATATTGTGCCAAAATATATGCATATATTCCTGAAGCAGTTCCTGGTTCAAGGTTGCAATGTTCCTCCCACTCGGATGAACGGAGTGATGGAGATGATGCCAAACTATATATGCACATATTCCTGAGCAGCTCCTGGTTCAGTGTTGCATAAATCCTCCCACTCGGATGTATGAAGTGATGGAGATGGTGCCATATATATTATGCTCCGTATTACGGAAGCATGCACAGGCAGTTCAAGTCATATGCCTGTAGCTGCACCTGGTTTCAGGGTTGGTATATTCCTCCCACCCGAAAGACTATCGGAAATGGTGTCACAAAATATGCTCTGTTATGGAAGCATGCACAGGCAGTCCGAGGCATACGCTTATTGCAACGCCTGGTTCAGCGTGCAATATTTCTCCCGCTGTAAGAGAGTGTCAGAGATCAGTATGGACTGACTCCAAATATGACCCCGAACATGACTATGTGCCTGAATCCCATGCTTTAATGCATGATGTGCGACAATCGCATAAGGAAGAGGTGCCTGCTATTGCCTCTAAATTTGCTGTTCCCTCGGGGACGGACAAGCCACTACAAGAGGAGTTGGCCAGCGGAATCAGCTATCTAACAGAAATGACAAGCATGATAGACAGGGTCTGCAAATGAAACTTAGCTGAAGCTCCAACAAAGGAAATCGACCTGGGGTTAGAGACGCTGGTAAGTAAGGTCACGTTATTAACCTCCGTAAACTCAGAAATGGAGCACTCTGTTGCCCCAAGTTGGGTGTACTGCCAGCATGGGCTGTTTAGTCGGTGTCACTGTCTCTGGGATAGATCGGGTTGATGTAGAGACATTGGCAATGTGCCTTGCATAGTAACCTCTGTAAGTTTCAAATAGGAACAGTTTGGTTACCCTGGATCAGGGTAGACCATCGTGGAACTGACTGGCCATAGGGGGTCATAGTGACCAGGGAAGCACTGCTTCATCATCTGTGATTGGGTTTATCAGACTGCTCAATCGAATAAGTAGTTGAAGTTTTTCTCAACATATGCTTTATTTCTCCTCAGTTAGAAGAGTTGCTGGTTCATTGGAATCATCATTGCCATCCTCTCAGGGATAGGTAGTTACCAGCAGAAAGCTCGTCTGGCATATCATATAATATTATCTGACCTGCAGGTCCATGTTGTGAATCAGCAATGTATTTATAATAATCCATAGGCTCTCAATACCAGTATTACCGATTGAGTGGCGTGTGGAAGAGATTGTGTTGTGCACTCTAGCGACTTAGACATGTGGTTTCAGTCAAAGGACTGCGAGATAATTCCTGATTCCGCCTTGCATTATACTATTTCCATTCTGAAGGAAAACGCTGAGTATTCGTGGTGACTCTTAGTCAAGAGTTGACAGGGAACTCGTATTCCCACATCTAAGGGAGACTGTGGTTTCAGCTCTAGTCATTAACTGCTGATTATATGTTATCAGCGATATGAACAGTCAACCGAGGATGAGTGGTCTGGTCAAGGACGAGAGGGGTATATGCCTGATACTTCGCAAGATTACAGAAATATGGTGCAGGTCGAATCGGGTTAGCATTTGGCTAATCGGATTAGGGGTTTACTTACACAGTTTAAGATGGATGATTGGGTTTCTGCAATTTATCTGACAGAGAATCGATCTGGTAGTTGCATACTCTGTCATATCTATACACATAAGGCACAGATTCTGATGGTTTAATAACAAAGCTAGTGGTGTAAGCCTATGCTGCCCTATTCAGATTGAAGGGCATTGTGTCATCGAGTGTGTTGTGGATTAGGTAATATGAAAAAATTGCAGCCGATAAAACTTATGGGTTGTTGGTAGACATCTTTTGCGATATTATAAATGAGGCAACATGAATTTATTTTTTATTTTTTATTGTTAGAAGTAAGTACAATAATGTGGTACCACAGTACCTAATACATACTGATATGTTACATTTCATGTCCAACTTATTATTTTTAATTTAACAATAAACAGGAGTAAGGAAGAAAAGAGTAGAAAAAGAGAAATTATCATAGAGATTTGTGCGTGAGATAGTAAGGTAGCCCGAAAGAAGTGAGAAGTAAACAAGAAGGTACAGAGGAATGGAGAGAAGAAAGAGAGAGAAAAGAAGAAATAGAAAAAGAGGGAGAAAAGAAGAAATAGAAAAAGAAAGAGAAAGAAAAAAAATAAAAAAGGATATTAAGGGAGATATACCTATTTAATGTTTTTGGCCACCCCTCGCCTGGTTCTGAAACATTTGATTTCTACGGTTGTGTTGCACCATATGCTTGTAAAAAGTTGATAAAAGGAGACCTATTCACTAAGATTGAGTGGCGTGTGGAAGAGATTGTGTTGTGCACTCTAGCGACTTAGACATGTGGTTTCAGTCAAAGGACTGCGAGATAATTCCTGATTCCGCCTTGCATTATACTACTTCCATTCTGAAGGAAAACGCTGAGTATTGGTCTAAGAATTGGTCTGCTTTACCTGCTAGGAGAAATCGCATTTCTTCTTTCCAGATGTGACGTTTCCGACATATTTGAAATCTACATTTTAAGCGTTGGTGTGGCTGCGTTTTTCCAAAATTTAAGTATGTTTTTTTGCCGTTATTAAACCATAGGTAAGGAAAGACTTTTGAAGCGTATTTAACTTATTCCCATCTACCGTTGATCCGAAAATAATCATTTCGCTATTAGGGTCAGTATTATGTTAAATAGTTTTGTAAAAATTTCAAAAGTTTCATTCCAGAATTTATGCAGTTTTGTGCAAGAGACAAAAGAGTGTGTTAGAGTGGCATTTTGAGATAAGCATTTGTCACAGATGGGGGAGATATTTGGATAGATTTCATTCAATCTAGTTTTCGAGTAGTATAATCTATCTAAACATTTTAATTGAATTAGGTTGTGTCTTGAATTAATCGAACATTTGTGTATGTATATCAGATATTTTTCCCATATTTCTTTCGGAATTTTTATCAGTAGCTCTCGTTCCCAGTCTACTCTAATTGCCTCTGTCGATGGTAATTCTATATTCAAAATGATATTGTATAAATATGATATTAAAATGCTTGATTCTGCCTTACTGTTCATTGCTTCATCTAGTAAATCTAGGGTTAGAGTTTGATATCCTTGTGTGTATTTTTTCAAGTAATCTCGAATTTAAAGGTATTTAAAATATTGGTTGCTTTTCAGATTGTATTTTAATTGTAATTGTTGAAATGATAAAAAGGTTTCCCATTTCATACACATCTCCAATCATTTCCATTCCCATTCTTTCCCAATAGGTATACGTTTTGTCAGTGAGAGATGGTTTGAATGAGAGATTATTAACTATTGGAGATAAAAGTGATAGGTTTCTTAATTTCAAAGTTAGTTTTATTTGTTTCAAAAGTCGTATTGTGTTGTGGATAATTGGGTTCTTCTTATATATTGTATTGTTCAATTTTATCTGGGAGAAGAGGATCGCTCCTATATTAAAAGGAGAGCAGTCATCTTTCTCCATTCCTACCCATTCTGCCTGTTGGGCAGAACTGTCCAACTAATAAATTATGTTTTTAATATGCACTGCCCAATAGTAGTATAGAAAGTTCGGAAGTGTCAGTCCCCCAGATTCTTTAGGTTTACAAAGGTGTTTTCTTTGGATTCTTTGGATTGTTTAAAGAATTTATTTGGTAAGTATATTTGTATTGATTGAAATAGGTATAATATTTGAGGTAGAAAGATCATTTTTATAGCATTTATTCTGCCTATTAAGGACATCGGCAGTGTTGTCCAGAATTTAATCAACGCATTCAATTTAAATTAAATTAAAATTAAAATTCTTTATTTATATAGCACATTTTTAGTCAACTTGCATTGACCCCAAAGTGCTTCACATAATTACATCCACACACACAGGCAAAGGTGGGTGAAGTGTCTTGCCCAAGGACACACACAGGCAAAGGTGGGTGAAGTGTCTTGCCCAAGGACACAACGACAGTATGCACTCCAAGCGGGATTCGAACCAGCTACCTTCCGGTTGCCAGCCGAACACTTAGCCCATTGCGCCGTCTGTCGTCCCATTTAATTTAGTTAATAAAGGCTTGCAGTTTGCATTAAATAGTGATTTATATTTTTTTAGTAATTTGGATACCCAAATACTTGAATTTTTCTGTTGCAATTTTAAAAGGGAATGTTAACAGGTGTGTCGACTCTTCAGGTTTTAACGTCATAATTTCACTTTTGTTCCAATTTATTCTATATCCTGAAAAGGAGCCAAATTCCTCTATTAAATTTAGTATATTTGGTGTACTAATTTGCGAATTTGTAATGTATAATAGTACGTCGTCTGCATAAAGTGAAATGTTATTATTTGAATCTTTGGTATTATATCCCCGAATTTTCATATGGCTTATTATACTTTCTGCTGAAGGCTCTATCACAAGGACAAATACCAGGGGCGGTAATGCACACCCGTCTATTCCCCCTTGATAATTGAAAATTTGAAGATAACATGTTATTATTCAGTATTCTAGCAGTCGGCTTGTCATATAATAAGTTTACCCATGAGATAAAATTATCTCTCATGTTAAATGTTTGCAATACTTTATACAGATATTGCCATTCTACTTGATCAAATGCTTTTTTTGCGTCCAATGAAATAATTGATACGTCTTGTTCTTCAGTTTTATGTGAATACATTATATTAAACAAGCGTCTCAAATTGTTGAATGAGTATCTTTTCGGTATAAACCCCGTTTGATCCGGGTTTATTAGTTTACTAACGTAGTTACTCCTGATGAGCGGTGATGAATGTTGAGAATCTCTTTTCATGAGAGGCCACGGCTTTTCCGGTGGGGGGGGGGGTTATAAAACCCAGAAGTGTGGGTGTGGCTCAGTGTTCTCGCTGGGGTCTTTGCTAGTATTTTCTGATCTGTATTTAAGAGTGCTCTATCTATATTACTAAAAGTCTGATCTTGACCGCTTTTGGCCCACTGTGTCGCGATTTCCGAGAGAACGCCGCCACCTACGGCCGTCATTTTTGTCCACCTCGCTCCGAGCCCCCACACGCCTTCCGGAACCAGAGGATTTTCCCATCGATCAAAAATCAGAGAGATATTAATGGGTTTTTTTTAATTGCCATTCTCTCTGTTGCCCCTGCTGGAGGGAGGGGGAGGGGGACTATAAAACCAGGAAGTGGTGTGCCTCACTCAGTCTCTGCAAGATGGAGGAAGCCAGAGGTTCACATCTCTCTGAGCTCTGAATAACACTGAACACATGTCCACTCAACTGTGAGTGCCCTTAATGTGGTTTGAAAATGAAAATATGGTTGGTTTGAAGTAAAAAGGCACTGCCTGCAATTGGTTGTTTGGGGGGGGGGGGGTGGGGGTGTTGGGTTGAAGTAAAAAGGCACTGCCTGCAAATGTTTGTTTGGGGGGTTTGGGTTGAAGTGCAAAGGCATTGCCTGGAAATGGTTGTTTGGGGGGGTTGGGTTGAAGTGAAAAGGCACTGCCTGCAAATGGTTGTGTGGGGGGTTTGGGTTGAAGTGAAAAGGCACTGCCTGCAAATAGTTGTTTCCCTAAACTTGACAACTTCCTGTATGCACTATTTTGATTTTAGATAAAACGCTACCACTTACGGCTGTGATTTTTGGCCATCTTACTCAGTTCATCTTCGCGCATCATGTGCAGAGGTTTCTTCCCATCAGTGATAAACAAAAGTGTTACTTGTGTTTAAAAAATGTTGAGAATCTCTTTTCATGAGAGGCCACACCTTTTCCGGTGGGAGGGGATGGGTTATAAAACCTGGAAGTGTGGGTGTGGCTCAGTTTCTGCATGATGGGGAGGGAGAGATCACGACTCTGTCTGAGCTGTGAATCAACTGAACACACTGAATGTCTACTGAACTGTGAGTGTGATTTTTTTGGTGGTTTTATGGTGGTTTCACCCTGCTTGAAACAGTATGAAACTGCATTTGAATGTGGTGGCCTTACACCCTGCATGAAATGGTATGAAACTGCATTTGAATGTGGTGTCGTTGCACCCTGCATGAAATGGCATGAAACTGCGTTTGAATTTGGTGGCCTTGCACCCTCCTTGAAATGGTATGAAACTGCATTTGAATTTGGTGCCCTTGCACCCTGCTTGAAGTGGTTGGAAACTGAACCTGAATTTGGTGGTCTTGCACCCTGCTTGAAGTGGTATGAAACTGCACTTGCATTTTGTGGCCTTGCACCCTGCTTGAAATGGTAGGGAAATGGATTTGAATTTAGTGGCCTTGCACTCTGCTTGAAATGGAATGTCAAGGAATAGCCGTGAGTCAACTGCCAGCCCACCAGCCGCGAGTGAGCTGCCAGCACATCAGGCGTGAGGGACTGAGCTGCCACCCCAAGAATAAATTTGGCCCACAATGTTATGTGGCTTGCGTACCATGATCCAAGTGTAGCCTGTGATCAGTCATCATATCTCAGGTGTGGAATTGGAAATATCTAGTCTGGACAAAGACGATGTTATTCAACCATCTGATGTGTTCACCTAAGCATTCCCAGACATGAAGACCTGATACAATGGCCTTACTTGAAGGATATCAAGATTCCTGAAATAGACTCTGGCATTGACCTACTCATTGGGACGATGCTTCAAAGGTATTAGAACCTTGGGAGATGGTCCTCAGCCAAGGAGATGGACCATACGCCGTGAGGACACGACTGGATTGGGTTATCTATGGTCCCATGGGAAGAGACAACGAGAGCAGGGAAGTAACTGGCTGCCCTGCAGCTGCTGCTGATCGAATATACATTGTAAATCTGGAGGATGGTCAAACAATACATTCACGATTTCAGTGAAAGAACCAACAAGGAAACAGAGGAAATGTCCAGAGAAGATGTAAAGCTCTTGGATATTATGAATCGCTCAACAAAGATGACAGATGGACACTAATGTCTAGACTTGCCTGTCAAACAAGACAGCATCAGCATGCTAAATAACCATTGCATTCCAGTGCAGTTCATCCAGAGCCTCAAACGCAGGTTTGGCAAGAATAAGAAATTTCATGATGAATACACATCTTTACTCACAGAAATTATTGACAATGGTTATGCTGAAATGGTACCAGTGGACCCGCTGAATTGAAGTTTTGGAGAACTCTGGTACATCCCTCACCGCGGGGTGTATCTCTAAAGAAAATAAACCTTAATGGTGGTCTTTAACTGTGGAACAGTCTTCAAAGGGACATCACTTAACTGCCAACTGCTGAAGGGTCCAGACCTTTGGAATTCTCTTCAGATTCAGACAAGAACCGGTTGCTTTGATGGTTGATATCAAAGCAATACTTCATCAGGTCAAGGTATCAGAAAAGCATATTGACTATTGGCATCCATTCCAGAAGAAAAGAGAACCAAGGAGACCAGGAGTTGGACATATGCAATCTGCCAATGGAAAGATTGCACTTACGGGATTGCACTGGTGCGTTGAAACAGATGCATTTAAGTTCCAAATTGCTGCACACGAACAAGTCGGGGCATCTTGGCCGTGGTTGGCTCTCTATGCGACCCTTTAGGATTTCTAGCATCATTTACTCTGCCAACCACACTGATTACGCAGGCGCTCTGTAACAAAAGACTCGGATGGGGTAAAAACATGTGCCCAAACGTACCACATCGATGCACAGGATGGTTAGCAGATCTCAACAAGATGGCCGAATTTAAAGTGGACAGATGCATGACAAATCAGATATGCACAGCTGCGCCACTTTTCAGACGCAAGCGAAAGTAGCCACGGTTCTCTTTCATATCTAAGACTGGAAGACGATATCAAAGAAGTGCATGTTGCATTCATAATGAGAAAATCCAGAGTGACACCATTAAAACAAATGACGATTCCTAGAATGGACCATACAGCTGCAGTCCAAGCTGTCAGAGTGGACATAATGCTGCGAAAGGAATTACAGCTTCAAATGGACCAATCCATCTTCTGGAATGACAGCACATCAATAACGAAACCAAACGCTTGCAAACATTTGTAGCAAACAGGATCTCTTTTGTAAGGGGTCCTGCTGATGTATAACAATGGAGATACGTTGGCACAAAGGAAAATCCTGCAGATGAAAACTCTAGAGGTTTAACAGCAGACCGTTTCTTGAGCCGTAAGAGGTGGATCAAGGGACCAGAGATTCTCTGCAAGCCAGACAGAGAATGGCCAACACTTCACTTGGAATCTGCAATCTCTGCTGATTGTCATCGGCTAGCGCCGAGATGTCATCGGCTAGCGCCAGCCTCACCAGCAGTCTGTGTGTTATATTAATGTTTTTAGTATTTGTAGTGTGTCTAAAATGTATGTTTTAATGTTTCTCAGTATGTTTTATGTGGGGGCGATCGGCGGGGGTGGGGGGGGGGGGGGGGGGCGATAGGAGGAAACCGTTTTCAGTTACATACCTCGACGAAGATGTGATCTTTCTCCTTGTCGCGTCCCTGTCTCCTTCCCGCGGCCTAACAACTGGATTGGTGCGGCCTTTCCTGGAGACCGGCCTGGAACTTCAAGCCGCAAGCGCGGCGCGGAATTACCATCGCGGAGCGGGGGATCCTTTGTTGAGGGTCGCTGGGGAAGTGCTCCAACCGCGGGGCCTGTGGACTATAACACCGTAAAGCCGCTCGAGCTGGCTCGAACTTCGAGTCTCGAAGGGCCTACCTCTGCTCCTATTGTCTATTGTCTTTGTCTATTGTCATGCACCTGACCACTTTAAATTCGGCCATCTTGTTGAGATGTGCTAACCATCCTGTTCAAGAATCCGGTCATAAGAGGCCAACTTGGGAGCTTCATGTCGGGGAGTGTTTCCCCTCCGGTCCGACGCCGGTGTCTCGATCATCCCGACGGGAGGGCTTACCATCGGGCCTTCGGCAGAGGCAATGCCGAGGGTTCAAGGGCCCGACCACCACGAATGAACAAAGGAAGAAGTTTAGTGAACTTTATTGCCTTCCATCACCGTGAGGAATGTTGATACGACTGTCGTGGATGTTTATGTTAAATGTATTGTGTATTGTGTTCTTTTTTCCTTGTATGGCTGTATCGCAACTCAAATATCACTGCACCTTAATTGGTGCATGTGACAATATAGTTGAACTTGATCCAGAAATGAAGAAAACATCACAATGAACGTAATTGTCAAAAATCTATTGAACCCCACAAACTCTCATACCTTTTTCCTCATCATGGCTCAAGACTGCTGTAGCTTGCCTTCTTAAAGTAAGGACAACACTGCAGTTGACTTGAAGCAGAAAGGAGATTCTGACTGCTGTGAGTAGTTTTGAAAAAGATCCTGGCAAACGAAAGGAAAAGGTTGAAAAGGAAATACAAGTCTTTAAAGCAACACTTCGCGGACAGTGTTTATGGCCTGAAGATCTTCTCCAAGCAGAAAGCGCAGTCACCTCTTTCAGTCAAAGACGAAGATTCAAAGAAGAACTATCAGTACTAGAGGCTAGTAACAATGGTGTCAAAAGATGACAGCGGGGAAGAGTTGGAGAACACAAAATGGCAGACTTGCCCCTGGAGAGGATTCTACCAGACATGCCTCCAATAGGAGTGGACTACTTCGGTCCTATAGAGATCAAGAGAGGACGACGTCTTGTTAAAAGGTATGGTGTTAACTTCGTCTGCATGGTAAGCAGGGCAGCACATCTTGCAGCTGCATCTACATTTGACACAGACTCCTGTATCCATCCTTTACGAAGATTCAAAGATGTAAATTAAGTCTTGTAGCGGCACCTCGTGGCTAAACTGCGTATTACATAACCCTCGTCAGAGGCCGGGTCTGTCACGTGACAGGGTTCGTGCACGGGTTTTTCACAGCTGACAGTTGTCCAGCTGGTCCTCTTCGCGATAACAAGAGCTGAAAAACATTTTTCCCTCGACCAGATACCCATGCGGTTTGAAAATTGTTTTTTTTATAAAACTATTTTACTCCACACATTTGGTTTCGCTACTGATCTCTTTTGCAAAAGATCGACACAAGAATACTTGCCTCTAATCCAAGAACGACAAGGATGGTCAAGGGTAAAAAAAAGCTTTGCTTCAGGTGACACAGTTGTGGTGACTGATTCCACTGCATCACGAGGCTCCTGGCTAATTGGCAGGATATTGGAGACCATACCAGATGCACAAGATCTTGTGCAGACAGTTCGACTTCAGACTAAGAGCAGCATTTTGGAAAGACCGATAGCAAAGCTATGTTTGCTACAAGAAGCTGAGACCCAGGTACTGCTACGACTTGTGGCCCTAAAGATGAGGATAAGAAGAAGGAAGAGAAGAAGATTGAAGAAACACTATAGAAGATTCAATAGTAAGTAAGTAAGTAAGTAAACTTTATTTATATAGTACATTTTTAGTCAACTTGCATTGACCCCAAAGTGCTTCACATAATTTAAATAATAAGTTACATTGCAAACCATAGAAAAAGGTTTAAAAAACAGAGAATAAAAATGGACACAACATATTATAGAGTTCAACACAAACGTCCCCCCACAGCAGAATCAAAACATTTCCACTGTGGGGGAAAGGCACCAGAAAGTTAAGTACTCTTCCTCTGTGAAACACCCGAGGTCGGGGCCCTTCTGTGGCCGTGCAGCCAGTCCGTTGATTTTCAGGGCCCTCTTGCCGTAAAGATGGAACATCGGCGTCGGGTGGAACATTCCTCAGCGGCTTGGAAAAATCTGTACATTGTACATATCTCTTTTTTTTAAGGTGTGAAGTTTTTATAGCTTCTTTGAATGTTTATTGTTAAATGTTTCGATATATACGTAAGACAATTAGGGTCAGTGTGTCGGAGCCATTTATGTTGAGGCTAGTGACTGATTGCATAATATATTATTTTGTCTAGATATATCTTGCAATATTATTTCGGACACTTGGGGCGGTCATTAGATGCACTGAGTGGTGTGCATATAAGAGCATAGGGACAGGAAGTTGCAGGCACAGGGAGGGAGACAATACAGTTCCCACCAGACCCGATGCAGAACAGCCAGCCACAACGTGCATGCAGAATAACGAAAACCTGGTACGTTCAGCTCATTGTTTGTACAACTACTTCAATAAACAACAAATTAAACTGGAAATAACGACCGGAAGATCTGTTCTATTAGGTCTGCGTAAGATCACTTCTACTTACACGTCACTGGATGGATTTAAGAGAGAGTTACGTAGAGTTCGAGGGTCTAGTGGAATCAAGTAATATGGGGAGACGGCAGGCACGGGTTATTGATTGGGAACGATTAGCCATGATCACAATGAATGGCGGTGCTGGCTCGAAGGGCCGAATGGCCTCCTCCTGCACCTATTTTCCACGATGTATTACCTGTGTAGTAATGCCAAAGGTAACAGAGGACACTGGAAAAGTCGGAGATTTACCATTATAAGCAGGATAGACAAATGAGAGTCAGTTGATGATGTAAACCTCGTTATTCAGACGGCCTTTGATTAGGTACTGTATGTGAGGCTGCTAAACATGGTATGAGAGGGATGATACCAGCATGGATAGAAGAATGGCTAAGTGGCGGAAGGCAAAGAGTGGGATTAAAAGAGGTTTTTCTGATTGGTTGCCAGTGACAAGTGGCATTTTGCAGGGGTTGGTGTTGTGACCACTTCTTTTCAGCTTATATATCAATGATTTGGATGAGGGAATTTAAGTCTTTGTGGCCAAGTTTTCAGATAATAGGTTCGGAGGATGGGCTGGGATGCAGAATAGCAAAGAATGCAGTCATGCATTTTGGTAATAGGAATAAAAGCACAGACCATGTTTTAAATGTGGAGAGGATTTAGAAATCAGAGGTGCAAAGTTACTTGGGAATGCTAGTGCATGATTACCAAAGGATAAATTGCAAGTTGAATCTGCGGTAAGGAATCTAAGCACGAGAATATAAAAGCAGGTATGTAATGCTTAGGCTCTGTATGGCACTGTTCAAACCGCATTTGGATAATTGTGAACAGATTTGGGCCCCATATCTGATATGTGCATGTTGGAGAATTTCCAGAGGAGGTTTACGAAAGGGAAGCTTGTACTCGTTGGAGTTTAGAAGGAAGAGGACAACATCATTGAAACATACCGAATTGTAAAAGGCTTGGATAGAGTGGATGTGGAGAACATGTTTCCGCCAGTGGGAGAGAGTAGGGCCAGAGGGCACAGCCTCAAAACAAAAGGACATTCCTTTAGAAAGGAGATAAGGAGGAATTTCTTTAGTCAGAAGATGGTGGAATTCATTGCCACAGGTGGCTGTGGAGGCAAAATCAAGAGCAGAGTGCAGATTAACAGTTTCTTGATTAGTATGGGCGTTGTAGTTATGGGGAGTTGACAGGAGAACGGGATTGAGAAGGAAGGATTGATCTACCTTGATTGAATGGCGCAGTGGACTCGAGGGATTAAATGGCCTAATTCTGCTCCTGTGATTTAAGAACTTACGAATAACGTGACAATCTGTTTTAGAAGATGATCTATTGTACCAACGTATGCAATGAGTTGATGGATAACATGCAGAGGAAGCATATTACTGTATACTGTAACTCTCTCCACCTGACAATAAATCGATGATTAAACCATCGAAGTATTGATATATTCCTTAAAGGGTTGACCGTCGCCAGTTACTCTCAATATCGCTATCCTTCCAAAGTTTTTGGGAGGACATCTTTGTTATCCCATTGAAGTATTTGCAGTGTTTCCATTTGTTCTTTCAACAGAGCAAGTCCGCTATAGATGTTTTTCTTTTGTTGAAACATCATGTACCAGCCTTGTTGACTCTAAGTGAGTGATCTTTCACAATGTTCGGCTACTTTCCAGTTCTCTCGACACAACTACCGTCCCTGTTGTTGGTCCTGGCAATGTGCTAGATGGACGTGGCTCAAACCAATGGTTTTATTAATCACCCCTGCTGCAGACACGCGACCTCTGGAGACACCTACTGCTAAGAGGCCTCCCATTAATTGTTGAAAATTAAGGACCGTAAAAGGGAATTATTATCTATCTATCTTTGTATCTCTCTATCTCTGTATCTATCTATCTATTCTATATTCGATCTATCTTCTATCTATCTGTACATAACTAAATTCTGATCTTGTGCTCTTCCGGTTTGTGGAACTTTTCAATTTGCGCCAAAACCGGTACGCGGTTGCGCTACAATCTATCACCAGGTTACTAACCGTTCTTCTGTTCTGTGAGTGCATAAAGATTCATTCGATGGTATTTTGTCAAAGCTATTGAGGTTTAAATATCTTAAAAACTGCTCATGCGCAGATTGGTCTCCTCTTCTGTCAGTAACCTGAGACGGCGACGCCCAGGCCGGGACGGTGACGCCCCTCCCATCGCCACAATGGTTGGCGGGCTCCTCCATTACAATAATGCAAACGGAGCGGAGCGAGCAGAGTTTGTGTATCACCATGGCGGCCCAGAGCCTGACCGACTGCGAGACCGACTGCTGCAACCTCGACAGCCTGGGAAAGTGAGGAGGGAGAGCGGGCGGATTGAGGGAGCGAGGCGCTGGTGGGACCGGGGGCTTGTGAGGCCGGGTCCAGGCGCTGGTGAGGCAGGGGCTAGTTTCTGGTGGGGCTGGGCCCTGGCGCTGGCGGGGCAGGGCGCTAACGGGGCCGGGCGCTGGCGGGGCCGGGTGCTGGCGGGGCCGGGTGCTGTATTAACGTTCATTTTCTTAAAGCAGACAACGTATGCCCCTGTCCCACTTAGCAAATCTGAACGGCAACCTCTGGATACTTTGCGCCCCACCCAAGGTTTCCGTGCGGTTCCCGGAGGTTTTTGTCAGTCTCCCTACCTGCTTCCACTACCTGCAACCTCTGGCAACCACCTGCAACCTCCGGGAACCGCACGGAAACTTTGGGTGGGGCGCAAAATCTCCAGAGGTTTCCGTTCAGGTTTCCAATGAGGGACAGGGGCATTACAATAAGTTAGGTAAAACCAACACAAGCTTTACTGATCATTTAGCCAGCGGGAATGCTAGGAGATACAAAGTCAAGCATACGGCAGATGCTTAACTCCTCCTTGGCCACCACTCTAATGAATGATGACATACAGCATCTTTAACAGAATTTCGGAAACATAGTCACATGTTTATACTGAGTTGCAGCAATGACGTCTAACATATCAATCACAGATCTACCCACTAATACAATACTTCTCATGCTATGGTTATATCGATCACAAACTTTAGTTACAAAACCTCCAAATAACTGGAAGTTAGTCAAATGTCTATCATCTGCAGTACCTTCTTAAATTATGTAAGGATCCTAATCAATTAACCACAGAAGTTTTTGTATACAGAAACATCCAACGTTTCAGAAAGCTTATCCTCTCTCAAGGCTTCTGTTTACAAAAGCCAGAACCTTCCCAGGAAGTACATCCCCTCTCACCATTGCCAATATATTTTGCTTGGGCACAACAGGAAGGAGCTTGGATGCCATTTGAATGTTGGCCTCCAATGTCCTGATTACCCAGGCCTTCTACGGGAAACACACATTTCAAAGCTTTTCGTTTACTCAGAACCCAAAAGCGAAAGATGTCAAATTCATCTTTACTTAATAAAATACGTAAAATATTCCATTATTAACTAGGATATTATCAGCTGGTGGGTCCGGGCGCTCCCCCCCGGACCCTGCCTGAATCCGTTCCCCTACCCCGGCCACAGAACGCTCCCGCCGGGTCCACCTGAAGCCGTTCCTGTCGCCAGCTGCAGGACTAGCCCAAGAAAAGTCCGTTCGGCCCACAATGGCCATACTAGCCCTCTGGAAATCAATCACCACGGCCGAAAACACCCCTCACTCGGATACAGAACGCTCTCCCCCCCCCCCCCCTCACCCCATTGTCCCGCCTAAAGCTGCCCCCCTCCCCCGGCTACAGGACGCTGGCTCTCCCCAACGGCTTCCGCCTGAAGCCGCCGCCGTCCCCGGCTACAAGACGCTCCCGTCGGCCCCCGCCTGAAACCGTCCCCGCCACCAGATGCAGGACATCTCCCTCCCACCCCCCATCGCCCCTCGACAGAAACCGTTCCTGTCCCCAGCTGCAGGGTGCTTCCCACCTCCATCGGCCTGAAGCCGGTGGGGTGCGGCTGCGGCAGGCCATGGCAGCGGCAGGCCACAGCAGCGCTCCCTACCCCCCCCCACCCAACCGGCCACCAACTGAAGCCATCTCCCTCCACCGGCTGCAGGATGCTGTCCCCCCTCCCCCCTCCCGGCCCCCGACATCCCTCGCCTGAAGCCTTCGCCCTCCGCCAGCTGAAGGACGTTCTCTACCAGCCCTTGCCAGAACCGTCCCCCTTCCCCGGCTGTAGGACGAACCCCACCCCCGCACCGACCTCAGACCGAAGCCCTCCCACTCCCTGGGACGGAGGACGCTTCCCTCGCATTCGGGAAGTGCCCCACTGTGGGGGGGGGGGGGGGGGACTGAGTAAGTACCACATTGCAAGGAAAGGTGACTGAGTGAGTGCTGCACAGTAATGAGGGAGTGCCATACTGTGGAATGGGAGCTACTGAGGGACCACTGCACTGTGGGAAGGTCAGTACTGATGGAGTGCCTCACTGTGGAATGGGAGCTACTGAGGGACCATTGCATTGTGTTTTTATACCAACATACATTTCAATCAATCATTTACAATAATATTATGTACAATACTAAACAATACCAACAAGCCTATCACCATAATACAAAGCGGGAGTTAGCTCAGCTGGAAGTACTTCACACATTCGAGCCTCCCCAACACCTGGTGAGGTGGGTCATGGGCCAGCCGCTTTCATGACCGGGTTATCGCCCTCCGCCAGCGGAGCGGCGCACCGGTCGATGGCAACCAAGATCCAGACTCTTATCAGGTCCCGGTGGAAGCAGGGCAGCACGGTGGGCATATGGACCGAAACTGAGCACAATACTCTCAATGCAATCCCACCAATGTCTTATACAACTGTATGATAATATGCTAATTTCCAACTCAATACCGTGAAAGTCAATGTACCATATGTACACTAAACCACCCAATCGACTGTGATGCCACGTGTTAGTAATATGTACCTGTACTCTTCGGTCCCTTGACTCTTTCACACTTCCCAACCAAGGTTCTGTCATTCACTGTTTAGGTCCAATCTTGATTTGACTTCCCAAAATACAACACCTCACACATCTGCCTTAAACTTCATTAATAATTTATCAGCCCACTTGTCCAGCTGATTCTGCTGCATTTTTTGATACGGGGAGAACAGATGAGGTACGAAGGTAAGCTAGCCAAGAATATAAAGGATGGCAAAAGCTGCTTTAGGTATGTGAAAACAAAAAACATTGATAAGACCAAAGTAGGACCTTTGAAGACTGAAAAGGGTGGCGGCGTTCCGGCGGCAGACCCGAATTCGGGGCTATGGCGGGGTTCTGGAGGCTGCGGCGACCCGACATCGGGGCTGTGGCGGCGTTTCGACACTCCAGCGGCGGCGGTGACCCGACTTCGGAGCTGTGGCGGCGTTCCGACGCTCCAGCGGCGGCGGTGACCCGACTTCCGATGCTCGGCCACGGGTCCAGTGGACGATATCGTCGGGATCTCGCAGGTCGCAGGTTGGTGACCTGCTTTTTCCGGTTCTCCCGCAACAACAGCTGTGGTGGATGTTAAATTTGTGTTTATAGTGTGTTTTTGTTATTTTTATTATATGTATGACTACAAGGCACGAAATTTCGTTCACACCGAAAGGTCTGAATGACAATAAAGGATACTTTGACTTAGAATTTGATTTATTGTGGGGACCAAAGAAATGGCAGAGAAGTTGAACAGGTACTGTGCTTCCGTCTTCACTGAGGAGCACACAAACACTCTTCCTAATGTACTAGTCAGAGGATCTGGGTTGACGGAGGAACGGAAGGAAATCAACATTAGGCAGGAAATGGTGTTGGGTAGACCGATGGGACTGAAGCCTGATAAATCCACAGGGCCTGATGGTCTGCATCCCATGGTACGTAAGGAAGTAGCTCAAGAAATCGTGGTCGCATTGGTGATCAATTTCCTATGTTCTATAGATTAAGGATCAGTTTATGACGAAGGGTAGCTAATGATATCCCAGTTTTGCAGAAAGGCGGGAAAGAGAAAACAGGGAATTATAGACCAGTTAGCCTGACATCGGTGGTGGGAAAGATGCTGGAATCAATCATAAAATATGAAATAGCGGCACATTTGGATGACATGAGTTAGTCCCAATGCAGTGGTGAAGGGGAAGTCATGCTTGACTAATCTTCTGGATTTTTTTTAGGATGTTACTGGAAAAAGGGAACAGAAAGCATTTGATAATGTCCCACAAAGGACCTTTTTTTTAACTCCAATTTGTGTGGTGGTAATCCACAGAGCTCGAGTGAATCGGGAAATTCTGTTGGGAAGCGATTATCATGAGTTCCGCCAGTGACAGCATTGAAAGAAAAGATTTCCTTAACGATATCAGGGAAGCGCCTGATGCATGTAGAATTGATTTTACTCATGGTGTGGTTGTGAGGAACCAAGATACAATTGTTGGAAAATAATTCTGCAGGATTGTCAAATTGTGGGATAGATGAAATCAATACAATCCTCCAATGTTTCCGCTGATAGAAGCATGTCTTATGGAATTTCAATTTCATCGTCTTCATTCTTTAAAATTTCGTATTCTCCAACTTTCAACAAAAAATGAGAATAGTCGCATTCTCCCTCTGTCAATCGCATATTTGTGTGCTATTGACACTTGGTGAAAAGTCTCCACAAGTAGGATTGCTTGATGCAGGCAGGAAGGAGTTGTCGAAAATCGGCACAACAAACGATAAGAATGCCGCCAAAAGGCTTACTGTTGCTTCTTGAAGAGTTATGTCCGCCGCTTCAAAGCTTTCTTGCCTAATCATTGGACATTCATCCCAAACAATGAGTTTCACTTGCCTCATGAAATATGCAGTCTTAGAGTTCTTCTCGATGTTGCAGAATGTATTCTCGGCCAGTTGGATGAGTATCTTGAATCGAGAATGTGCAGTTCTTCCACCAGGCATTAATGTAGCTGCTATCCCAGAGGATGCTACAGCAACGGCCACATCACCTTGACCTCTAACTTTGGAGAGGATCAAATTGGTGGGAAATGTTTTTCCTGGTCCTCCTGGTGCATCAATGAAAAACATAGAAGGGAGATTTCTTCTCAAGAAGTTGCACACCTGGCCATACGCTGCTCTCTGCTAAGCATTTCGCAGAGGCCCATTCTCCCCAACAAACCGCTGTTGTTCAGTTCTATCGTATTGCCATTCCTGCAGCAATTCTGGATTGTCATCATCAAAGTGCATCCTTCCATTTCTTGGTTGTGGCAAGCTAAAGAATTACATAGTTTTGTTGTAATTCTCAATCCTGTGGACTCACTGAAGAATTTGTGCAAAAATTTTTTTTGAGGCGGGGGCTGTCGGGGTGTGGTGTGGGTGGCAAACGTCCTGCAGCCGAGGGAGGGGACGGCTTCAGGCGGGACTCTCGTGGGCTGATGAGGGAGGGGGTGTCATGCAGCGGGGGTTGGGGGGGGGGCTTCAGTAGGGGGCAGGTGCGTCTTATAGCCAGGCGGAGGTCAGCGTCTTGAGGTGGGGGATGTCAGTGGGGGGGGGGGGGCGGTGAGCGACCCAGAGTCCATGGCCTCTGGACTCACTCACTGCCTTGGGACTAACTCATGGCCTCTGGACTGACTGACTGACTGACTGACTCATGGCCTCTGGAATGACTGACTGACGGCTTGTGGGCTGACTGACTTATGACCGTCTTCTGAAGTCACTTCCGACTTTTGTAAACTGAAAACTGTAACATCCACGTTGAGGAGCATCTTCTTCCTGACAGCCATCATGCTATCAAACATAATCAATAAGCTCTGAACTACGAAATACTACATTATTTGAACTATTTGTTATTGTTGATCACACACACCCTCCACTTCACACACATACACTAACACACACTGACTGACACACACACAGGCACACACAAAGACAACACACACATACACAGACATACGCGCAGAGTCACACAGACTCACACACACACACACACACACACACACACACACACACACACACACACACACACACACACACACACACACACACACACACACACGCAGAGCACCAATACTAAAATGCCAAGTAACTTTAGAACGTGGCAAACATACTGAATCCGGTAAGAAGTTTCAATATAAGAACACAGCTGTATCTAAACCGAATGATTCAAACGTTTAAAGCCTCCTCTACAGCTGCTGCTAAAGCAAAACCATGCTTTAAATGGCTTTCAACAAACACACTCACCATATACATAGCAGTAAGCTCTTTTGAATTACTCAAGCGGTTGAGGGTGGCGTCTTCACTCAGCGCCATCTCTTCACTATACGGAAATTACGCAATCAGTGCCACCTCTCCACTAATCGGAAATGACGCAATCAGTGCCACCTCTCCACTGAGCGGAAATGGCGCAACAGCGCCACCTCTCCACTAAGCGGGTCACGGAATGAGCGGCAATTTTGCAATTTAACACAGTCCTGATCTAATAAAACGTTTATTCAAGCTTTTTCCTTCCGAAAACTGTTACACATTTTGCAAACATTTTACAGCCAAGAAATACTTTTTGCAAACATTTTAGAACCAAGAAATACTCTTTTTGCAAACATTTTAGAACCAAGATATACACTTTTGCAAATATTTTAGAACCAAGAAATACATTTTTGCAAAGATTTTAGAACCAAGAAAAACTCTTTTTGCAAGCATTTTAAAACCAAGAAATACACCTTTTACAAGTATTTTAGAACCATGAAATACACTTTTTGCAAACATTTTTAGAACCAAGAAATACAGTTTTTGCAAGTATTTTAGAACCGAAACAGCCTCTGCAAACATTTCAGAACCAAAACATACAATTTTTGCAAACATTTTAGAACCAAGAAATACAATTTTTGCAAACATTTTAGAATCAAGAAATACACTTTTTGCAAGTATTTTAGAACCAATACAGTTTCTGCAAGCATTTTAGAACCAAATAATACAATTTTTGCAAACAATTTAGAACCAAGGAATACACTTTTTGCAAACATTTTAGAACCAAGAAATACACTTTCTCAAGCATTTCAGAACCACATTAAGGGCACTCACAGTTGAGTGGACATGTGTTCAGTGGTATTCATAGCTCAGAGACGTGACCCTCTCGCTTCCTCCATCTTGCAGAGACTGAGTGAGGCAGAACACTCCCGGGTTTTATAGTCCCTCCCCCCTCCCGCCAGCAGGGGCAACAAAGAAAATCGCAATATTTTTTAAACATTAATAACTCTTTTATTTTCCATCGATAGGGAACATCGTTTTGTCCTGCGCAGCGGAGGGGGTCTGAGTAAGATGGCGAAGAATCACAGCCGTAAGTGGCAGCGTTTTTTCTAAAATCAAGAAAGAGTAAAACAGGAAGTGGTCAAGATCAGAATTTTAGTAGTATAGATATATTAAGGGTTTAGACACACTGGAAGCAGGAAACATGTTCCCGGTGTTGGGGAGTCCAGAAATAGGGTCCACAGTTTAAGAATAAGGGGTAAGTACGGAGACGAGGAAACACTTTTTCACACAGAGAAGTGTGAGTCTGTGGAATTATCCTCCTCAGAGGGTGGTGGAAGCCGGTTCTCTGGATACTTCAAAGAGAGAGCTAAATAGGGCTCTAGAAGATAGCAGAGTCAGGGGATATGGGGAAAGGGCAGGAATGTGGATGATCAGCCAAGATCACATTGAATGGCGGTGCTTGCTTGACGGGCCGAATGGCCTACTCCTGCACCTATTGTCTATTGTCTATAATCATATGCACTATCTATAATATCACCCACTTTCGTATCATCTACAACATTACTAACCCCTCCTTCTGCATTCTTATGCATTCCGTTGATATGAACCGCACACAGCAAAGAGCCTAGCATCAATCTCTGAGGCACACCACTAGTCCTAGGCCTCCAGTCTGATAAACAAACTGCCGCCATCATCCTCTGCTTCCTTCCGTCAAGCCAATTCTCTATACAGTCATTCAGCTTGCCTTGGATCCAATGCGATCTATTC
The DNA here is from genome assembly GCF_010909765.2 of Amblyraja radiata. Lineage (NCBI taxonomy): Eukaryota > Metazoa > Chordata > Chondrichthyes > Rajiformes > Rajidae > Amblyraja > Amblyraja radiata. The sequence continues at coordinate 3,272,667 of NC_045957.1, read as the reverse complement.
TTCCAGATCAACCTATCACGTGGAGTGTTATCAAATGCATTGCTAAAGTCCATATTGTCAACGTCTATGGATTTGCCGTCATCAACTTTACACGGTTACTTCTTCATCCCCCTTATGAGACAATCAATCAACCCCTGGCGGTGCGATCTCATTACCTCTCCGCTCAGCACTGGATAATCTTATGTTACTAAAAGTAAGATATTGACTACTTCCTGTTTTTCCGTTCCATGATTTTAGAAAAAACGCAGCCACTTACGGTTATGATTTTTTGCCATCTTACTCAGAGTCCCCTCCGCTGCGCAGGACAAGAGGATGTTTCCCATCGATGAAAAATAAAAGAGTTATTAATGTTAAAAATATGTTGAGATTCTCTCTGATGTCCCTGCTGGTGGGAGGGAGGAGGGACTATAAAATCCGGAAGTGTTATGTCTCAGTCAGTCTCTGCAAGATGGGGAAGTGAGAGGGTCACGTCTCTCAGTCTGAGCTGTGAATAACACAGAACACATGTCTACTAAACTGTGAGTGTGGTTTTATAGACCTTGAGTGCCCTTAATGTTTGGGTTGAAGTAAAAGGTCTGCTAATTATTGCTGGGTGTGGGGGGGGGGGGGGGGGGGGGGGGGGTTGAAGTAAATGCTCTGAAATGGTTTCTGGGGGGAGGGGGATTAGGTTGGAGTAAAAGCTCTGCAAATGGTTGATGTGGGGGGTGGTGGGGAGGTTGGGTTGAAATAAAATCTCTGCAAATGGTTGCTGGGGGGTTTGGTTTGAAGTAAATGCTCTGCAAATGGTTGCTGGGGGGGTTGGGTTCAAGTAGAAGCTCTGCAAATGTTTGCTGATGGGGGGGGGGCGGGGGGGTTACACAATAGACAATAGACGAAGTGTGCAGGAGTAGGCCATTTGGCCCTTCGAGCCAGCACCGCCATCCAATGTGATCATGGCTGTCAGTACATCCCATGTACCCAATCAGTACCCCGTTCCTGCCTTCTCCCCATATCCCCTGACTCCGCTATTTTTAAAAGCCCTGTCTAGCTCTGTGAGAAAATCTGTTTCATCGTCTCCGTTCTAAATGGCTTACATCTTATTCTTAATATGTGGCCCCATGTTCTGGACTCCCCCAACGTCGGGAACATCTTTCCTGCCTCTAGCGTGTCAAAGCCCTAAACAATCTTATATGTTTCAATGAGATACCCTCTCATCCTTCTAAGCACCAGACTGTACAAGCCCAGCTGCTCCATTCTTTCCGCATATGACAATCCCGCTATCCCTGGAATTGACCTTGTAAACCTACTCAATAGCAAGAATGCCCTTCCTCAAATTAGGGGACCAAAACTGCACACAATACTCCAGGTGTGGTCTCACTGGGGCTCTGTACAACTGCAGAAGGACCTCTTTGCTCCTATAGTCGATTCCTCTTGTTGTAAAGGCCAACATGCCATTCGCTTTCTTAATGCCTGCTGTACCTGCATGCTTACTTTCAGAGACTGATGTACAAGGGCCCCCAGATCCCGTTGTAGTTCCCCTATTCCCAACTTGACGCAATTAAGATAGTAATCAGCCTTCCTATTTTTCCTACCAAAGAGGATAACCTCTCATTTATCCGCATTAAACTTCATCTGCCATGTATCTGCCCACTATCCCAACCTATCGAAATCACCCTGCATTCTCATAGAATCCTCCTCACCGTTCACACTGCCACCCAGCCTGTGTCAACTGCAAATGTTCTAATGTTACTTTGAATCCCTTTATCCAAATCATGGATGTATATTGTGAATAGCTGCGGTCCCAGCACCGAGCCTTGCGGTACCCCACTAGTCACTGCCTGCCATTCTGAAAGGGACCCGTTAATCCCTACTCTTTGTTTCCTGTCTGCCAACCACTTTCTATCCATGTCACCACACTACCCCCAATTCCGTGTGCTCTAATTTTGCCCACTAATCTGCTATGTGGGACCTTATCAAATGGGTTGAAATAAAAGCTCTGCAAATGGTTGCTGGGGGAGGGGCACTTACCGCTGTGATTGTTGGCCATCTTACCCAGCCCGCCTCCGCTCATCAGGTGCAGAGGTTTCTTCACATCCATGAAAAATAAAACTGTTATTATTGTTTAAAAACGTTGAGAATCTCTCTCCTGTCAATCACGCCATGAATGCCACACCTTTTCCGGTGGGACGGGGGAGGGATAATATAACCAGGAGATGTGGTTGTAGCTCAGTCTGTGCATGATGGGGGAGGGAGAGGTCACGACTCTGTCTGAGCTGTGAATCAACTGAACACACTGAAGTGGTATGAAACTGCACTTGAGTTTGGTGGACTTGGATCCTGCTTGAAACGGTCGGAAAATGCACTTGAATTCGGTGGCATTGCACCCTGCTTGAAGTGGTAGGAAACTGCACCTGATTTTTTTGGTGGCCTTGCACCCTTCTTGAAGTGGTATGAAACGCCACTTGAACTTGGTGGTCTTGCACCCTGCTTGAAGTGGTAAGAAACTGTACTTGAATTTGGTGGCCTTGCACCCTACTTGAAATGGTAGGAAAATGGATTTGAATTTGGTGGCCTGGCATCCTGCTTGAATTGTAATTTCAAGGAATAGCCGTGGGTCAACTGCCAACCCACCAGCCGTGAGTGAGCTGCCAGCACATCAGGCTTGAGGGACTGAGCTGCCACCCCAAGAATCCATTTGTCCCACAATGTCCATACTAGCCCTCTGGAGACCAGTCCCTTCAGTCCACAACACCCATACTAGCGCTTCAGAAAGCGTCCCCCCCCCCCACTACACACTGGCCACCAATATTGGAATTGGTGGAGAGGTGGAATATTGCTTTGGGGAACCAGCCCTCCCGTGTGAACATGGGATCCAACGGGTCCCACTTAGCCTAGTTTAGACAGTAAAAAAAACATACGTTAGCCTGTTGTCATAGACCACAGTTAAGCGCCCACGCCATCATCACTTCCAAACTAATTAACAAGCTTTGGGCACTGGGTCTCTGCGTAATCGTTTGCAACTTGATCCCCAACTTCCTCATCAACGTAACATAATTGGTACAAATACTTCGTTCTCGACTTCCGGTGGTGACGCGAGCAGATGGCTGCTTAATTTCGAGCTCCCGATAGCAAGTTTAAAACTAGCCTCCCTTAATTCACTAATTGCCACATAATTCACAGTGTTTTGTATTGGAATGAGTGGGGGCGCGACAACTAGAAGTCAAAAGAAACGTGACGGACGAGAACGAAAGAATTCACCGGAGATGGACTATTTTTTTATCGTTTAAAAATAAACTGGATAGTTATATGGACGGAAATGAATGGAGGGTTATGATCTGAACGCAGGTGTATGGGACTAGGGGAGAATACGTGTTCGGCACGGACTAGAAGGGTCGAGATGGCCTGTTTCCGTGCTGTAATTGTTATATGGCTATATGGTTATATGGTTATCTGATGGACAAAGCTCAAAGCTCAAAAGATGACTCTGCAGAAACCGTACAATCAATGCTCCACAATATCAGTAAGGAAATACATGAATTCAGGACTGAATATAAAGTGGACTTACATAAATTTAATGAAGAAATCAAAGAAGACAGCATTGGTGCAAAAAACAACAAGAAGCTGGTCAAACTGGTTAAACGAGCTAGCTCAGTGCTGGAGGGGAGAGTAGACTCTGGGATGGATGTGCTTGAGAGGCGTATGAGGCACAAGGTGCAGGCCATCCTGAAAAACCCCGGGCATCCCCTCCATGTAATTCTGGAGAGTCAAAAGAGCACACGGAACAACAACCGGCTCCTCTCCCTGCCCTGTAGAACGGAGCGGTTCAGGAGATCCTTCACCCCTGCAGCCATTAGATTTTATAATTCGGACCGGTAGGCTGTAGGGGGATGCATTTTGCAATTTTTAATTTGTAATTGTTAATTATTGGTCTTTTTAAGTATTTATTGCTCTCAGGTAGTGTCTACATTGTATTCTATGTATTTTCTGTCTGCGTTCGTTTTGAATCTGTGGGTTTGTTGGTTGGGGGCTTCTGGACATCTGAATTTCCCTGAGGGATCAATAAAGTATTTATTATTATATTATTATTATTATCATTATTATTATTATCATTATTATTATTATTATTATTATTATTATTATTATTATTATTATTATTATTATTATTATTATTATTATTTTTAGTATTATTATTATTATTATTATTATTATTATTATTATTATTATTATTATTAAGACATAAAAACCGAACTCAGAGTTCTGAAGCAAGACATTTATCATAAAATGTCTGCAAACTACAAACAAATCCACGCCCATGAAACTAGACTAAACAAAGCTGAAGCACGAATCGAAAAGGCTGAGACACGGCTATGAAAAATGTGCTGTTTAAATCTATAAATAAACAGAAAGCCATGCAAGAAAAACTGACTGATTTGGAAGGACGGTCTAGACGAAATAACATTCGCAGCTACGGCGTACCTGAAGAGATAGAAGGCAAATCTATGTCTAAATTTGTGGAGCAACTTTTAAAAACTGAACTCGTAATAACTACGGACACCAACGCACGGATCCAGCGCGCGCACAGAGCTTTGGCTCGGAAACCGGAAGGTAATGCACCACCTAGGTCTATAGTGGTAAATTTCCTGGAGTGTAACACCAAATAAATGGTATTGAAAAAGGCCTGGGGAAAGAAGCTAATGATTGACGGGCGACGTCTATCATTTGACCACGACTATGCAACGGAGGTTGTCCAGAAGCGCAAGGCATATAAGGGAATAAAGAGGGCCCTGAAGGAGAGAGGTGTCCGCTTCCAGACCCCGCTGGACAAGATGCGTATTCGCTGGGACTCAGGAACATGCACAAGGCATGGTGCACAAGATGCAGCGCAGGAATTGAGGAGGAGAGGCTACTCCGTGGAGACACCTGATTACAGCGCTGATGAGCCGACGGACCCAGGAATGGAGTCTTCTCCAGGCTTTGACATGGCAGAGAGTTGGAAAGAGGAGCGAAGATGGGAGTGAGGCATCAAAACGCGACTCCAGGAGTCTGAGCAGACCCCATCCAACTAGCTTTTATTGTGTCACAACTTCTTTTGGACTAGAAAATAAGTGCTATCGGGTGACGTTGGACGATACTAGGATGCGTGAAATGGAGTGTTTCACCTCTAGTGAGGGGCCCTCTGGGAGGAGGCTTTCCCCTATACCTGCCTCAGGTTGGAAAGGAATCACCCTTACTTGGAAGTCAACTGTTTTTTCTTTTCTTTTATTTTTTTATTTGGCAAATGTTGCCCAGATGTTCAGACCTGCACAGTTTCAAGTCATCTGTAGATTTATGAATGCAAGACAGGATTAGATAAATTAACTGTCACGTAATACTATCAAATTGGTGTCACTCAATGTAAATGGGATGAATAATCTAGTTAAAAGGAGCAATCTCCTGGAGATTCACACAGAGAGTGGTGAATCTGTGGAATTCTCTGCCACAGAAGGTAGTTGAGGCCAGTTCATTGGCTATATTAAAGAGGGAGTTAGATGTGGCCCTTGTGGCTAAAGGGATCAGGGGGTATGGAGAGAAGGCAGGTACACGATACTGAGTTGGATGATCAGCCATGATCATATTGAATGGCGGTGCAGGCTCGAAGGCCTACTCCTACACCTATTTTCTATGTTTCTATGTTTCTATGTTTCTAAACTGAAAAAAGAAAAGGCTCAGGTACAATTTTTACAAGAAACCCACCTACCTCAACAAGAACATGAGAAACTAAAACGCTTTGGCTTTAGAAATAATTTTATAGTTCCTATAAAACTAGACAAAAGAGGGGAGTGGCTATCCTTATTACAAATGCAGTCCAATTTGAATGACATAAAGAAGTCAGGGACAAAGAGAGAAGGTATGTATTAGTTAAAGGAAAGCTGGAAAACAAAGTCGAGACATTGATCAATGTATATGCCCCCCCCCCCCCCCCCACCCCCCCCCCCCCCCCCCCCCCCCCCAGAGAGTACCAAATAGTTTTTCAAAACTCTGTTTGACATTATTGCTTTAGAGACTGAAGGTATTTTTATATGTGGAGGGGACTTCAATGTGGTCATGAATCATAATCTGGATACAACAAGCATAAAAAAAACGAAGATGCATCTGACCAAGTTTATTAACACATCAGTACAGGAAATGGGCCTAATTGATGTTTGGAGGGAATACACACACTATTCAGTACCTCACTCAGTCTACTCCAGGATTGACTACTTGTAATGAATACGGGTGAAAATCACAGGATCACAGAGTGTAATATCGGGGTGGCAAATGTATCGAATCACAGTGCGATTAGCTTGACAGTACACCTGAATAGTAGAAAAAGAAATACTGTTTGGAGGCTCAATGTGGGTATTTTGAATAATAAGGCATATGTGGAACAAATACGGGAAGAGATAAAAAGGTACATAGAAGAGAATGATAACGGGGATGTGGATCCAGTAACACTGTGGAATGCTATGAAGGCAGTTATACGTGGAAAGTTGATCGCCCTGACATCATCACAAAAAAAGGCCCGACTAGCTATGTATGAACATAAAGTAGAAAAACTGAAAGAATTGGAGAAAAAACATAAAAACATACAGGATCAGTTGGTACTAAAACAGATTAAGGAAATAAGGGGGGAGATAGATGAGATCCTCGGGGGAGAAAAAAGGGCAAGATTCGTAAAGCAGACCTATTATGAAGCAGGTCCAAAAGCAACTAGACTCCTGGCCAGACGCCTGCGTAAACAACAGGCCTCTAATACAATTCATAAAATAAGAGATCCTAAAACCAATCAATTATCACATGAGCCAGATGAGATAGAAAGAATATTTTAAGAATACTATAAGAAACTCTATTCTAAGCCACCATCAGCTGACAAAAGGACAATGAGAAGTTTTCTTAACTTACTTAATCTGCCATCCATTGGTGAGACACAAAATAATACCATTACGTCACAATTTACGGTTAAGGAGCTGGAAGCTGCAATCAGTAGACTTAAGGCTAGTAAATCACAAGGTAGCGATGGGTTTCCACCAGAATCAAGTCAAGTCAAGTCAAGTCAAGTTTATTCGTCACATACACATACGAGATGTGCAGTGAAATGAAAAGTGGCAATGCTCGCGGACTTTGTGCAAAAAGACAAACACGCAAACTATAAACACACTCATAAACACACACATATTATTTTACATATTAAATATTGGAAGAAAAAACGTTCAGTAAAGTTAGTCCCTGGTGAGATTTACAGTCCGAATGGCCTCTGGGAAGAAACTCCTTCTCAACCTCTCCGTTCTCACAGCATGGCAACGGAGGCGTTTTACCTGACCGTAGCAGCTGGAACAGTCCGTTGCATGGGTGGAAGGGGTCTCCCATGAGTTTATTGGCTCTGGAGTTGCACCTCCTGATGTAAAGTTCCTGCAGGGGGGCGAGTGAAGTTCCCATAATGCGTTCGGCCGAACGCACTACTCTCTGCATAGCCTTCTTGTCCTGGGCAGAGCAATTCCCAAACCAGATGGTAATATTACCGGACAAGATGCTTTCCACAGCCGCTGCGTAGAAGCACTGGAGGATCCTCGGAGACACTCTGAATTTCCTCAATTGCCTGAGGTGATAAAGGCGCTGCCTTGCCTTACTCACGAGTGCTGCGGCGTGTGATGTCCATGTCATATCCTCAGAGATGTGGACTCCCAGATATTTAAAACAGCTCACTCTATCCACAGGATCCCCATTTATCCTCAATGGTGTGTACGTCCTCGGATGATGTGCCCTCCTAAAGTCCACGATCAGCTCCTTCGTTTTTTTGATGTTCAAGAGGAGGCTGTTATCCTGGCAACAGAGTGCTAGATCAGCCACCTCCTCTCGGTAGGCTTTCTCATCGTTGTCTGAGATCAGGCCCACCACCACAGTGTCATCAGCAAACTTAATTATTGAGATGGAGCTCAACCTAGCCACATAGTCATGTGTGTACAGGGAGTACAATAGGGGATGAGGGCGCAACACTGGGGCGATCCTGTGCTCAGGGTGAGGGACTTCGATGTATTCCCTTCCATCTTGACTACCTGGGGCCTGGCGGTGAGAAAGTCCAGGACCCAGGCACACAGGGAGGTGTTGAGCCCCAATTCGAGTAGCTTCCCGGCCAGTCTGGTGGTGACTATCGTGTTGAATGCTGAACTGAAGTCTATGAACAGCATCCTCACGTAGCCCCCCTTCTGACTGTCAAGATGAGAGAGAGCGGTGTGCAAAACCTGGGAGACCGCATCGTCCTTGGGTCTGTTCGGACGGTATGCGAACTGCAACGGGTCCATGTTGCGAGGGAGGAAGGCGCAGAATGGTACAAGGCCTTTAAGAAAGAGCTAACACCTCTGCTCCTGTCTTGCTTTAACTGGACCCTTAAAGAGGGCAGGGCTCCCCCATCATGGAAGGAAGCAATTATTACCATTTTACCCAAGGAAGGCAAAGACAAAGAGCAATGTAAAAATCTCAGGCCAATCTCAATTTTAAATGGAGACTACAAACTATTTACCTCAATCATTTGCAAAAGACTCGAGACTTTCGTACCAGACCTGATTAATGAAGACCAAACTGGATTTATTCGGGGGCGTCAAACACGGGATAATATTAGAAGAACCCTCCACATTGTGGATAAGCTCAAAAAAGGATACACATATGGTCCTGGTCAGTTTAGATGCAGAAAAACCTTTGATAGTGTTAGTGGGGTATTTTTATATGAGGTACTGAGGAGATTTGGTTCAATCAAGATGCAATTCGGTGTATTAAAACAATATATTAGGAGCCTACAGCTAGGATTAAGGTAAATGGAAACATATCAAAAAGGATCCAGTTAGAGAGGGACACAAGGCAAGGATGCTGTCTTTCTCCTACTCTCTTCGTTTTGTATATCGAACCCTTAGTACAAGCAATAAGGCAGAGAGAAGACCTGCAGGGGGTCAAAATAGGGGGGAAAGAACATATAATTGGACTTTTCGCTGATGATATAATTATTTTTCTTGAACGACCAGATATATGTCTCCCAAATCTAATGAACCTATATGAAACATATGGATACTACTCAGGGTATAAACTGAATATAACAAAAACACAAATTCTTTCATTCAATTATTCTCCATCCCAACAAATCAGAGATGCATATAATCTGAAATGGAATTTTAAAACGATGCAGTATCTTGGTGTAACTATAACCAAAACACTTTCCAACTTGTTTGAAACTAATTATAACAAAATTGAAGAAAACATCAAAAAAGATGTTGAAAGGTAGTCGACCCTTCCTCTAGACTTCAGTGTCAGAATACAAACGGTAAAAATGAATATCCTACGTAAACTACTATATTTATTCCAATCTCTCCCAATTAATGTCCCCCGAGATAAATTCATAGCCTGGGATAAAATGATCTCTAGATTCATTTGGAATAGCAAAACACCAAGAATAAAACTATCAACACTTCAACTGCCGAAAAGCAAGGGTGGAATAGCTTTACCAAATCTGAGGAAATACTTTTATGCAGCTCAACTCAGACCTCTGGCTTGTTGGTGTAGACCTGATTATGAATCTCGAAGGAAAGAAATGGAAAGGGAGATACAGGGTTACCAGATCCAGATTTTGGTGGGAGACAAATATCTGAGAGGGACTTTGAGACATGCTATGGACCCAATAGTAGCATTTACGTTAGAGATATGGATTGTTATAGTGGAAAAATACATATTAAAAAGAGGGGTTTACGCATTGATGTGGTTCGCATATGACTCAAAGTTTAAGCCAGGGGTGTATGATTCAAAATTCAAAGGATGGGCACAAAAAGGCATAACGGCAATGTATACAGTTTCAGAAAGTGACGAATTTATGAGCTTCCAAGATTTAAAGTCAAAGTATGGTCTCGAAAACAAAGATTGTTTTAGATACTTGCAATTAAGAGACTACTTTACAAGAGATAGGTCAGAACTAGATGAAACTTCAAATAATGTGATCAAGGTGATTGTGGATGCATACAAACAGAAGGGGTCTCGGGTCATCTCTGCTTTCTACCAAGCTCTGGTGGGAAGCGGGGGAGAATCAACGCTCTACATAAAAACAAAATGGGAAGCAGAATTAAAGATTCAAATAACAGAGAAGAATGGTATCAAATGTGTGAAACACAATGTTCACCCACAAGCCCACTAGTATGGAGAGAATTTTGCTGGAAGAATCTATCTCGCTTTTTTATAACACCCAAAATAAAAAGCAGACAACTTGCTGTCCAACAACACTGTTGGAGGCTGTGTGGGAGTACGGAGGCAGATCACTCGCATATTTTCTGGAACTGTGTAAAGATAAGGCCATACTGGGAAAATGTTAATGCAGCTGTAAAAAATATCTTGGGTAATAAAATCCCAAATACCTGTGATGTACCTGGGGCATATTAAAGATATTGTAAAAATAGAAGATACATATTTGATTAAAGTTTTGCTTGAAGCAAGTAAGAAGGCCATTACCAGGCAGTGGCTTAATGAAACAAGTCCAAAACAGGAACAGTGGTCAGAAATTGTGCGAGATCTTTAATATGGAGAAATTGACATATTCCTTGAGCGTCAAGGAGAATTCATTTGAGAAGACCTGGGGGATATGGACCGTTTATTTGAGCCATGACACGAATTAGATAAATGCCGAGCGAGATATGTTCAGATTGCGTTACATATAACTAGATGGTATGTTTGTTTGAATGTTGAATTATCTCCAGATAACTAATCAATGTAATGTTTTTTCTTTTTTTAAGTTGGTAAGTGAACCACACGGTCTTATTCCAATTTTTTATTTATTCACTTCCTTTTTTCACCCCTATCTACTTTTTTTTTATTTTGATTGCTGTTTTTCTTACTTGTTTTATTTATGGTGATGGTATTGCACTGTTTTGTATATCTCGCTGAAAAACCACTAAATATTTAAGTGAAAAAAAAGCAAATACTGCCTTCTCTAACCATCAGTAAAGGGGCACCTCAAGGCTGATGGCTCAGTCCAATGCTTCACTAACTCCATGCCCATGGCTGTGCAGTCGGACACAGTCCCAACACTGTTTTTTTTAATTATCTGACGATACTACTGTTGTTGGATGATTTATGTGTAATTGTGAGTTAGAATATATGAGGGCAATCAAACATCTAATGGCATGGTTTAAGAACAATAACCTTGTGCTCAACACCAGCAAGACCAAGAAGCTGATTGTTGACTTTAGAAGAGGAATGCCAAGGATCCACATGATCAAATAGCCTGAAGTCAGCAAGGTTTTGTGTCTTGTCTGAGGACTATGTTTGTATTATTTGAGGACGTTAATAGCAGGATGATCTATAGTGGATGATCTATACCTGGTTATACAGAAGGCCTTTGATGAGGTACCGCATGTGAGACTGCTAAACAAGATTAGAGAACGTGGTATGAGAGGGAAGACACTAGCATGGATGGAAGATTGACTAAATGGCAGAGGGCAAAGAGTGAGATTATAAGAGGCTTTTCTGATTGGATGCCGGTGGCTAGTGGTATTGTACAGGGGTTAATGTTTGGACTGCTTATCTTCGCATTTTATATCAATGATTTGGATAAGGGAATTGAAGGCTCTGTGGCCAAGTTTGCAGATGATAGGAAGTTAGGTGGATGGGCTGGGGTGCAGCATACCAAAGACTGCAGTCAGGCATTTTGGTAGTAGGAATAAAGGCAAAGACCATTTTCTAAATTTGGAAAGGGTTCAGAAATCAGAGGTGCAAAGTGACTTGGGAATGCTAGTGCAGGATTCTCAAAGGGTAAATTGCAATTAGAATCCGTAGTAAGGAAATCAAATGCAATGGTTTAATTTATTTCCAGAGCACTAGAATATAAAAACATGGATGTAATGCTGATCAAATGCACTGGTCAAACTGCATTTGCAGTATCGCGAAAAGCTTTGGGGCCCATATCTGATAAGATATGTGCATGTTGGAGAAATTCCAGAGGAGGTTTACGAGAGTGATCCCAGGGAAGCTTGGGTTAACTTAAGATGAACATTTGACAGCACTGAGACTGTACTCGCAGGAGTTTAGGAGGAAGAGGGCAACATCATTGATACTTACCGAATACTAAAATGCCTGGAGAGAGTGGATATGGTGAAGATGTTTACGCTAGTGGAGAGCGTAGGGCCAGAGTGCACAGCCTCAAACCAAAAGGATATTCCTTTGGAAAGGAGATGAGGATGGATTTTGTTAGCGAAATGATAGTGGAATTCATTGCCACAGAGGGTTGTGGAGGCAAATTCAAGGGCAGAGCGCAGATTGCCAGATTCTTGTTAAGTAAGGGTGTCATAGGTTATGGGAAAAGGCATTGGGAAGGAAGGATAAATCAACCTATCGAGTGGTAGCGGTGTGGAATGAGCTTCCAGCGGAAATGGTGGCGGCAGGTTCGTTGGTATCATTTAAAAATAAATTGGATAGGCATATGGATGAGAATGGAATGGAGGGTTATGGTATGAGTGCAAGCAGGTGGGACTAAGGGAAAAAAGTTGTTCGGCACGGTCTTGTAGGGCCGAGATGGCCTGTTTCCGTGCTGTAATTGTTATATCGTTATAGGTTATATGGTACCTATGGAAAGTCCATGATTGAATGGCGGAATGGACTCGAGGGGCTTAATGGCATAATTCTGCTCCTGTGAGTTATGAACTTACGAAGAACGTGACAACTCTCAGAACATGATCTATTGTACTAATGTATGCAATGATTTGATGGATAACATGCAGAGGAAGCATATTACTGTAACTCTCTACACCTGACAATAAAGTGATTATTGAATCATTGAAGTCTTACTATATTCCTCAAAGAGTTGACCGTCACCAGTTAACTACAATATATCTAGCCTTCCAAAGTTTCCGGGAGGACATCCTTGTTATCTCATTGAATTATTTGCAGTGTTTCCATTTGTTCTTTCAACAGAACGAATCCACTATGGATGTTTTTACTTTTGGTGAAACACCCTGTACCAGCCTTGTTGACTCTAAGTGTGTGACCTTTCACATTGTTCGGCTGCTTTCAGTTCTCTCGACACAGCTACCCTCCCTGTTGTTGGTCCTGGCAATATGCTCGATGGCCCAAACCTATGATTTTATTAATCAACCCTGCTGCAGACACATGACCTTTGGAGAAACCTACTGAAATGAGGCCTCCATTTACTGTAATTGTTGTAAATTAAGGACAGAAAGAGTGAATGATCATAAGATCATGTGATAGGAATAGAATTAGGCCATTTGACCCATCGAGCCTACTCCATCATTCAATCATGGCTGATCTATCTCTCCCTCCTACTCCCCATCACCTCTGACACCCGCACTAATCAAGAATCTATCTGTCTCTGCCTTCAACTGGCTTTGCCCCCCCCCCCCCCCCCCACAGCCTTTGTCGCAAAGAATACCACAGATGCACCACCCTTTTTCTGAGGAAATTCCTCCTCATTCCCTTACTGAAACATAGAAAATATGTGCAGGAGGAGGCCATTCGGCCCTTCGAGCCAGCACCGCGGAAACATCCTCACCATATTCACTCTCTCCAGGCCTTTTAGTGTTCGGTAAGTTTCAATGATGTTGCCCTCTTCCTCCTAAACTCCTGCGAGTACAGTCCCAGTGCTGTCAAATGTTCATCTTAAGTTAACCCAAGCTTCCCTGGGATCACTCTCGTAAACCTCCTCTGGAATTTCTCCAACATGCACATATCTTATCAGCACCGCCATTCATTGTAATCGTCCCCAATCAATAACCCATGCCTGCCTTCTCCCCATATCCCTTGATTCCACTAGCCCGTAGAGCTCTATCTAACTCTCTCTTCAATCCATCCAGTGATTTGGCCTCCACTGCCCTCTGTGGCAGGGAATTCCACAAATTCACAACTCTCTGGGTTAAAAGGTTTTTTCTCTCACAAAAAGTTTTAAATGACCTCCCTTTTATTCTAAGACAGTGGCCCCTGGTTCTGGACTCGCCCAACATTGGAAACATTTGATCTGCATCTAGCTTGGCCAGTCCTTTTATAATTTTATATGTTTCTATAAGATCCTTCTAAACTCTAGTGAATACAAGCCTAGTCTTTTCACTCTTTCCTCATATGACAGTCCCGCCATCCCAGAGATCAATCTCGTGAACCTACGCTGCCCTGCCTCAATCACAAGGATGTATTTCCTCAAATTAGGAGACCAAAACTGTACACAATACTGTAGATTTTACCATCGAGGACCTCGACGTCTCGGGTAGAGACGGATGTCGGATAGCTCCAAATGACGCAAAATGTTTCGACCAGCCCCGACCCGGGGTCCGATCGCTTGGCGCGTGGGAGCTGGGAACCCCCCCCCCCCCCCCCCCCCGATGCAGGAGCTTGGTTGCCCTGACGCGGGGGCCCGTCCGGCGGCTACGGGAGCCAAGATCGCACTGTCAGTGGAAGGCTCGATGCCCCCGACCGCGGGAGAACAAAGAAGAGAAGGTGTTGAACTTTTTTTCGCCTTCCATCACAGTGGGGAATGTGGAGGATTCACTGAGATGGATGTTTCTGTTAAAATGTGTTTTGTGTGTTCTGTTGCTTTTTATTGGTATGCTTGCATGGCAAATAAAATTCCTCGTATGTTGCAAAACATACTTGGCTAATAAAGTATTATGATTATGATTTTGATAACCCCTGGCCCTCGTCCTAATCAAGAATCTATCTATATTTGCATTAAAAATATCTGTTGACTTGGCCTCCACGGCCTTCTGCGACAATGAATTCCACAGATTGGTCCTTTTATTCTGAGGCTTTGATCTATGGTCCTAGACTCTCCCACTTGTGGAAACATCCTTTCCACATCCACTTTACCCAAGCCTTTCACTGTCGGTAAATTTCAATGAGGTCTATCCTCATCCTTATGAACTACAGTGAGTAGAGGCCCGGCGATGTCAAACGCTCATCACATGTTAACCCACTGATTCATGGGATCATTCTAGTAGACCTCTTCTGGACCTTCTCCAGTGCCAACACATATAACCTCAGATAGGGCATTCAATATATGTCACAATGCTCCAACTGCGGTTTGCCAATGACTCATAAAGCCTTAGCATTATTCTTGTATTCGCTGTTCTTCTATTCCAGTACTGTTGAAATAAATGCTAAATGCAAAAAACGTATTCAATACATCTGGCATTTCGTTATTCCCCATTGCTACTTCTGCAACGTCTTTTCCAGCGATCCACTAACCATTCTTGCCTCTGTTTTACTATTTATATATCTGGAAACATTTGCTATTGGCTTTTATATTTTTAGCTAGCCTACCTTCATATTTCATCTTTAGGCCGTGTTTATCATTTTCGTTACCCTCTGTTACATAGAAACATAGAAACATAGAACATAGGTGCAGGAGTAGGCCATTCGGCCCTTCGAGCCTGCACCGCCATTCAATATGATCATGGCTGATCATCCAACTCAATATCCTGTACCTGCCTTCTCTCCACATCCCCTGATCCCTTTAGCCACAAGGGCCACATCTAACTCCCTCTTAAATATAGCCAATGAACTGGCCCCAACTACCTTCTGCGGGAGAGAATTCCAGAGATTTACCACTCTCTGTGTGAAAAAAGTTTTCCTCATCTCGGTCCTAAAGGATTTCCCCCTTATCCTTAAACTGTGACCCCTTGTTCTGGACTTCCCAAACATCGGGAACAATCTTCCTGCATCTAGCCTGTTTAAGCCCTTAAGAATTTTATAAGTTTCTATAAGATCCCCCCTCAATCTCCTAAATTCTAGAGAGTACAAGCCGAGTCTATCCAGTCTTTCTTCATATGAAAGTCCTGACATCGAAGGAATCAGTCTGGTGAACCTTCTCGGTACTCCCTCTATGGCAAGAATGTATTTCCTCTGATTAGGAGACCAAAACTGTACGCAATACTCCAGGTGTGGTCTCACCAAGACCCCGGACAACTGCAGTAGAACCTCCCTGCTCCTATACTCAAATCCTTTTGCTATGAATGCTAACATACCATTCGCCTTCTTCACTGTCTGCTGCACCTGCATGCCTACTTTTAACGACTGATGTACCATGACATACAGGTCTCGTTGCATCTCCCCCTTTCCTAATCGGCCACCATTCAGATAATAATCTACTTTCCTGTTTTTGCCACTAAAGTAGATAACCTCACATTTATCCACATTATACTGCATCTGCCATGCATTTGCCCACTCACGCAGCCTATCCAAGTCACCTTGCAGCCTCCTAGCATCCTCCTCACAGCTAACACTGCCCCCGAGCTTCGTGTCATCCGCAAACTTGGAGATGTTGCATTCAATTCCCTCGTCCAAATCATTAATATATATCGTAAATAGCTGGGGTCCCAGAACTGAGCCTCGCGGTACCCCACTAGTCACTGCCTACCATAGTGAAAAGGACACGTTTACTCCTACTCTTTGCTTCCTGTCTGCCAGCCAGTTCTCTATCCACATCAATACTGAACCCCCAATATCGTGTGCTTTAAGTTTGTATACTAATCTCTTATGTGGGACCTTGTCGAAAGCCTTCTGAAAGTCCAGATATAACACATCCACTGGTTCTCCCTTATCCACTCTACTAGTTACATCCTCGAAAAATTCTATAAGATTCGTCAGACATTATTTACCCTTCATAAATACATGCTGACTTTGTCCAATGATTTCACCACTTTCCAAATGTGCTGCTATCCCATCTTTAATAACTGATTCTAGCAGTTTCCCCACTACCGACGTTAGACTAACTGATCTGTAATTCCCCGTTTTCTCTCTCCCTCCCTTTTTAAAAAAGTGGCTTCCCTCCAACCCTCAGGAACTACTCCAGAATCTAAAGAGTTTTGAAAAATTATCACTAATGCATCCACTATTTCTGGGGCTACTTCCTTAAGTACTCTGGGATGCAGCCTATCTGGCCCTGGGGATTTATCGGCCTTTAATCCATTCAATTTACCTAACACCACTTCCCGGCTAACCTGGATTTCACTCAGTTCCTCCATCTCATTTGATCCCCGGTCCCCTGCTATTTCCGGCAGATTATTTATGTCTTCCTTAGTGAAGACAGAACCAAAGTAGTTATTCAATTGGTCTGCCATGTCATTGTGCCCCATGATCAATTCACCAGTTTCTGACTGCAAGGGACCTACATTTGTTTTAACTAATCCTTTTCTCTTCACATATCTATAAAAGCTTTTGCAGTCAGGGTTTATGTTCCCTGCCAGTTTTCTTTCATAATCTATTTTCCCTTTCCTAATTAAGCCCTTTGTCCTCCTCTGCTGGGCTCTGAATTTCTCCCAGTCCTCTGATAGGCTGCTTTTTCTGGCTAAGTTGTACGCTTCATCTTTTGTTTTGATACTATCCCTGATTTCCCTTGTATCCACGGATGCACTACCTTCCCTGATTTATTTTTTTGCCAAACTGGGATGAACAATTGTTGTAGTTCATCCATGCAGTCTTTAAATGCCTTCCATTGCATATCCACCGTCAACCCATTAAGAATCAATCGCCAGTCTATCTTGGCCAATTCACGTCTCATACCCTCAAAGTTACCTTTCTTTAAGTTCAGGATCCTTGTTTCTGAATTAACGATGTCACTCTCCATCCTAATGAAGAACTCAACCATATTATGGTCACTCTTCCCCAAGGGGCCACGCACAACAAGGTTGCTTTCTCAGAACAATTGGTTGTTGTTGTTTTCCAATCCTCGAGTTTCCCACAAATGTTTGTAAGATTATGCTCTGGAATCGTTTAGATTTATGCTGTCATTAACTTCCCTAGTAACCATGGTCACCTCATTCTCCCCTTAGCATCGTTCTTTCTTCTATATTACTCCCAGAAATTCCCGCTATAGGAGACTTTCTGGCAACATCTTACAACTTCCAAGTCTGAAATGTCTGATCTCACCCCAAGGTGACTTCCTATTTACTATTGTTTATTAGGATGTCAGGGATAAGGTTTGAAATGGTGACTGAGACAGTAGGTTAACAGATGAGAGGTATGGTCAGAAAAAACACTGATCGACTTTGGAATTGGAGGCTTTCTGTTTAGGACTGATAAGGTTAATGTTTTTCTCTGGGGGAAGATGAAATATTTAGCTTCTCCACCCCCGATGGTTGGTCGCTGAGGTCATTCAAGTGTGGTCATTTTTTGGATATTAAAAGATTCAAGGGTTAGGTTGGGAGCGCTGAGATAAAAGTCCAGTATGACCTTGATCAAAGGTGGTGCAATTTCCTTTGGCCAAATTGTCTCCTCCAAGTGGTGTAGAATGACCACAGAGTGAACAAGGGGAGATGTTAATAGTTGAGGAGGAGAACGTGGGGAAATATCCAGTTTTGAGAGTCTGCGATGTCTACGGTGGAATGGCCAATCATTAAATAGTTCAATGTTGAACATGGATCAATTGACAATGGTGAACATAGGTCCATTGACAATGGTAAACATAGGTCCATTGACAATGCTGAACATAGATCCATTGAAAATGGTGAACATAGATCCATTGACAATGGTGAACATAGGTCCATTGACAATGGTGAACATAGGACCATTGACAATGGTGAACATAGATCCATTGACAATGGTGAACATAGGTCCATTGACAATGGTGAACATGGGTCAATTGACAATGGTGAAGGTGAGACCTTTAACAATGTTGAAGACGTTTGCTTTGAAAATGGTGAAGATGTTTGCATTGATAATGGTGAACATGGGTCCGTTGACAATGGTGAACTCTGGCCTGTTGAAAATGCTGAAGATGGGTCAATTGACAATTGTGATCATGGGTCTTGGAACGGAAAGCCACATCATGAGAACAGATATGTATTTGCTGCTATCATTTCAGAATATGCATCTCTATATTTCAATTTCAATAAGGTGGAGCGTACGTGGCGATAATTTTGTATTTTGAGACATCCTGTACCAGCCATGTTGACTTTAAGGGGCTTGTGATGAATGTGTTCAGCAAATTATCATCAACGCCCCATACAAGTGAGGATAATGTTGTGTTCTGAGACATCCTGTGCCAGCCTTGTTGACTTTAAGGGGCATTGTGATTAATGTATTCAGAAAATTATCATACAAAGCCCCAACATGCCCCAGTCTACTTTAATGTCAGCAAACGTTGTTAGCAATTTGGACTCGATTCAGATCATGTGCCTTTTTAAGCTGAGATGCTGTCCCTTGGAGATGTAGATGTGCCTGTGAAACGATCCACTGCTATTGAACTACGAAGCCCAGGACGATGAAATGGTGGTGAGTTCTAACTTGTTTCTCAAGTTCTCTCTTGCTCTCATCAAGTAAAACAAGATTATTTGTCTCAACAACTCGGTCTGTTCCCAAAGCAATTCAGCCGATCCTTCTCTGATTTCCCCGTATTGCTTGTTGTCTTGTTTCTGGTGTACCATTTAACAAGCACCTCTCCCACTCCTCTAATTCCTGTTCCATCCAGTGATCTGGGTGACATACAGTAATCAATCAACCCAGCATCAGGACATATTTTGGATATGGAGTGGGAACATGCAGTCAGTAATGAGTCGACTGTGAAAATTGCCCCTGGGGGTCCCACTTAATTCTCTCCTTTCTCATCTTAAACCTATGTTCTCTTGTGTTAGAATGCTCTACCCTGGGGAAAGTGTGAGGTTAATTTGATCCATGCCCTTTACGATCTTGTACACCTCAACAAGGTCACCCCTCAGCCTCCTACGCTCCAAAGGATAAAGTCCCTACATTTCCAACCTCTCCCTAGAACTCATGCCCATTGCCCATGTAACATCCTGGTGAATCTCGTCTCCAACTGGAGGTAACTGGAGGTGCCGCTGTCCCAGCAGAACCACATTTTGATCGTGTCCTTTCTTCCCCCACAGCATCGCTCTGCTTTGCCTGCACTCGTTGACCTGCGTGTCTGGAGTATTCTCTACACATAGTGAAGGTCAGTAGCACACGTCCTCAGTCCCTTCTGGTGAACGTGGTCACACCATCAGTCATGGAGTCATGCCCAAGAAGCCTCAGGATTTCCTGAACTTGTTTTGCATCTACACAGGGTGTTGAAAGGGAATCACAGAGTCGTACAGCAGTCCGTCAACCCAACTCATTCATGACAATTAAGATGGCCCAACTAACGCAGTTAATTCATTTGTCCACTGATTAAAAGTCTAAAAAAATCAAAAGACTATGAATGTAAAACGACCAGCTTCAACTGATGACATCACAATGGCTCTGCTAGCAGTGGGAGTGCGAATTGATATTGCAAGACGCAGGGCAAATGCATTTGGAATTTTATTTTAAGAGCACTGCTGAGGGAGGCAGGGGAGTGCTGGAATCTTACGTTCAGGAACGGCTTAAGTTGGAGGTCCACTCCACCCGTGGGGGCTACAGGTGGGGAACGGGTGCATTGGGGGAGCAGGCTCCGCACTTGGTCTAGTACTTACTAAAAGTCTGATCTTGTACGTGTGTATATGTGTATATGTGTGTATATATATGTGTGTGTATATGTGGTTGTTTTCATAACTTCGCAACTACTACGTGGTAACGATTACATATTCTGATTGACATTTTCCCCCTCGAGGCCGAGAACACCTTCACTGAATATTTTATGCTTCATTTATTTACTTATTTCTGATTAACAGTAAGTAAGAAGTGTTACGATCAGAAATAAGTCAAGAAATGAAGCATAAAATATTCAGTGAAGGTGTTCTCGGCCTCGAGGGGGAAAATGTCAATCAGAATATGTAATCGTCACCGCGTAGTAGTTGCGAAGTTATGAAAAGACTTTGAATACGACCAGCTTTCACTGATGACGTCACAAAGGCTCAGCTAGCAGTGATGAGCTTCACTGAAGATTTCATCCTATATTTCACGTTATTCGCGATTAAAGCTTTGATTTGCCATCTTTCAGAAGATTTTACCTATTCTGATTCGCATATTTCCCCTCTAGCCAGAGAGCACTTTCACTGAACATTTAATGCTCTATGTCTCGACATTAATGATTAAAGTTTAATAAAATCAAAATACTTTGAATTTAAAACGACCAGCTTCAAATGATGACCTCTGCCGCACCTGGAAAGACTGCTTGCGTCTTTGAATGGAGTCAAGGGGGGAGGTAAAGCGACAAGTGTAACATTTCCTCCAACCTCACCGCATTCAACCTATCGATTGCATCCGCTGGTCGAGATGTCAGCTGCTCTACATCGGTGAGACCAAGCGTAGGCTTGGCGATAGGTTCACCGTACACCTCCACTCGGTTCGCAATAACCAACCCGATCTCCCGGTGGCTCAGCACTTCAACTCCCCCTACTGAATCCGACTTTTCTGTTCTGGGCCTCCTCTATGGCCAGAGTGAGGACCACCGTAAATTGGAGGAGCAGCACCTGATATTTCGCTAGCGCAGTTTGCACCACAGCGGTATGAACATTGACTTCTCTCATTTCAGGTAGTCCCTACTTGCTCCTCCCTTTCTCAGCTCTCCCTCAGCCCACTGGCTCCACCTCTTCCTTTCTTCTTCCCGCCCCCCCCCCCCCTCCCCACCCTCACATCAGTCTGAAGAAGGGTGTCGACCAGATATATTGCCCATTTCCTTCGCTCCATAGAAGTTGCCTCACCCGCTGAGTTTCTCCAGTATTTTTGTCTACCTTCTATTTTCCGGCATCTGCAGTTCCTTCTTAAACAAAGATAAATAGAATACTGTTCAGTGCAAGATAATGTCCGATTAAAGATCATCCGAGTGTTTCCAATAAGGTAGGTGATAGGTGTGGTCTTCTCTCTAGTTGATGATATCATGGTTAAATTACCAGGTAACAGCTGAGAATAATCTGTCCCTGAATCAGGAGAGAGGTGTTTTCACACTTCTGTACGTCTTGCCTGATGGGAGAGGGGAGAAGAGGGAGTATCGGGGGTGAGACTGGTCCTTGATTATGCTGGTTGCCTTACCAAGGCAGCGTGACGTGTTGATGGAATTAATGGAAGAGAGGTTGGTTTGCGCGATTGTCTGGGCTGCGTCCACAATTTTCTGTAATTCCTTACGTGTCCTGGATGGAGCTGTTCCCAATCCTTGCTGTGATGCATCACAACAAAATGATTTTTATGGCACATCAGGAGAAGTTGGTAAGAATGTTTGGGGACATATCGCATTGAAGAAGGGTCTCAACTCGAAACATCGCCCACTCCTTCTCTCCAGAGATACTGCCTGTCCTGCTGAGTTACTCCAGCTTTTTGTGTCCATCCTCGCACTTCCTAAGCCTGATAAAGAAGGTGAGGCGTCAGTGTGCATTCTAGATCATTACTTTGAAATGTCTCGACCAGGACACGTTAATGGTGATATTTACTCCAAGGAGCTTAATGCTTTCAACTGTCTCTAATTCAGTATACTTCAATATACATGTGCACCAGGGTATGTGTACCACTTCGCTACCTGAAGTTGATCAATATATCATTTGTCTTGCTTAAGGGAAAGATTGTTGCATTAACACCAGGATATGTGGTTACCAATCTCATTCCTGTACCCCGTCTCATCATTATTTGATATCCAGCGCCCTACAGTGGTGTCATCTGCGAATTCGTAAATTGAGTTGCATTTATATTTGCTGCACAGTTGTGGTGTATAATGAGTATAAGTGGGTGGTTTTGCAGATAGTGAAGATGGTTGTGGAAAATGTCAGGAGGATTTTGATCAATTGGCCTAGTGGGCTGAGGAACGTTGATGGAATTTAATGCAGACCAATGCGATGTGTTCTATTTTGGGAAGTCTAACATGGGCAGGACCGACACAATGAATGATAGGGGTCTGGTTGGTGATGTAGACCTAGCAATGCAGGTGCTTAATTCCATGAAGGCGGAGTCCCGCCATCCCGGGAATTAACCTTGTAAACCTACGCTGCACTCCCTCAATAGCAAGAATTGTACAGGACAATGTACAGGTAATTTGGATATATGTTCACGAAGGAGGACAAAAACACAATCTTCCTCATATAGTCGTGGCCAGGGGATCTGGGGTGACAGAGGAACTGAAGGAAATCCACATTAGGCAGGACATGCTGTTGGATAGACTGATGGGACTGAAGGCTGATAAATCCCCAGGGCCTGATGGTCTGCATCCCAGGGTACTTAAGGAAGTAGCTCTAGAAATCGTGGATGCATTGGTGATAATTGTCCAATGTTCTACAGACTCAGGATCAGTTCCTGTGGATTGGAGGGTAGCTAATGTTAGCTAATGTTATCCCGCTTTTAAAGAGGGATAACATTAGCTGGTGAGGGGCCCTGCGGTCTGCGGTGCTTCTGGCTGCGGCGCGGCGGGAACTTTAAATCTTTGACCGCCGGCCTGCGGCCTACACCAACTTGAAGCCGCGGTCTCCAGTGGGGAGAGTCGATTCTGGACTTACCTGGACTTTTACATCTAGACGCCCGCTGCAGAGGGTTGAATTTGGCCCAGAATAAATGCCATAATAATGATTTCCCCCCCACAAATTCTGTATTTATTTCAATCAATACCGATATACCTACCCAAATTATTTTTTTTTAATCTTGATTCCCAGATTATAAACTTTATCTGGGATTATAACTCACATAGAATTCATAAACGACATATATGTAAACCCAAAGAAATGGGCGGATTGGCGCTCCCCAATTTCTTATACTAATATTAGGCAGCGAAATAAAAAAATGCAATTTACTGGCTGGATAACGCATGTCAACAAGTAGACTGGTTAGTAATGGAGAGAGAGGATTGCTCGCCTTTTAATATTGGCGCGATCCTTCTCTCCCCAATATAGTTGAAGAACACAATACAACAGAAAAATCCGACTATTCACAGCACTTTACGAATTTGGAGACAAGTAAAACCTACTTTTAAACTAAGAAACCTATCTCTTCTTTCACCAATAGCTAATAACCCGTCGTTCAAGCCATCTATATCATAAATAAAACGTATATTTATTGGGAAAGACTAGAAATTTAAAAGGTTGGATATTTGTTCGAGATGGGAAGCCTCCTATCATTCCAGAAACTACAGTCGAAATACACTGAAAGGTAATCAATATTTTAGATACCTTCAAATTTGAGATTATTTGAAAACATATACCGGCGATTATCAAACTCTGCAGCCAGATATATTAGACGCAGGTATGAATAGAAACTCAGAGACAAACAATCGAATTTCATACTTGTACAATATCATTCTCAATATAGAAATTCCATCGTCAGACGTAATTAGAAGAGCATGGGAAGAGGAATTAGGCCTAAAAATCTCCAAAGACATATGGGAAAATATCTCTTATATATACATAATTTTTCGATTAATTTTAGACACATTTTAATCCAATTCAAAATACTCCACAGACTCTACTACTCAAAAACTAAACTGAATAAGGTTTTTTCAAATGTATCTCCTATTTGCGACAAATATCTTTCTCAAGAAGCAACTATAACACACTCCTTTGCCTCTTGCATAAAACTCCATAACTTTTGGAATTGAATCTTTGAAATTTTCTCAAAATTATTAAAAACAAAACTGGACCCCCATACGGAACTGATTATTTTCAGAACAGCAGGAGCCTGCTCTGAGCTATTTCAAAGACATTTCCTAAATTATGGCCTGATAATGGCGAAAAACCCTACAAAAATTTTGGAAAAATACATCTCCCCATACTCTTAAAATATGGATTACAAACATGTCTGAGACGCTACATCTTGAACATATGAGACTTGTACTAGCAGGAAAATCAGAGCAATTTTCAAAGATATGGTCTCCTTTCATTGATTCATTGCAAGGATAGTATGGTGCAACATAACTTCGGAATTAAACCGATTTACGGACTGGGTGGTGAGAAATGAAGCAGGTATATCAACACTTTTTTTAAAACTTTTATTTCCTTCTTGTCTTTTTATTTTATTTTTAGGTTTTTAATCACTTTGGTTACACTCATTTGGCAGTTTAGGGGTTCTATTCTCAGACATTCACTTTCTCTTTCACTTTCTTTCCTTCTTGTTCTTTCTCACTTTTTCTATTTCATCTGTGTTAAAATAAAAATGGAAGCTGTACAATAAATGTAATATGTCATATGCCGCGGTTTATACTTTTGTACACTGCTTCTAATAAAAATATTTTAAAAATAAATAATTTAAAAAAAAGAAGACTAAGGAAATTTGGCATGTCTCTAACAACTCTGCACAGTGGCACAGCAGTAGACATCTGTCTTGATTGTATTGATGTGGATAGAGAACTGGCTGGCAAACAGGAAGCAAAGAGTAGGAGTAAACGGGTCCTTTTCACAATGGCAGGCAGTGACTAGTGGGGTACCGCAAGGCTCAGTGCTGGGACCCCAGCTATTTACAATATATATTAATGATCTGGATGAGGGAATTGAAGGCAATATCTCCAAGTTTGCGGATGACACTAAGCTGGGGGGCAGTGTTAGCTGTGAGGAGGATGCTAGGAGACTGCAAGGTGACTTGGATAGGCTGGGTGAGTGGGCAAATGTTTGGCAGATGCAGTATAATGTGGATAAATGTGAGGTTATTCATTTTGGTGGCAAAAACAGGAAAGCAGACTATTATCTAAATGGTGGCCGACTAGGAAAAGGGGAGATGCAGCGAGACCTGGGTTTCATGGTACACCAGTCATTGAAAGTGGGCATGCAGGTGCAGCAGGCAGTGAAGAAAGCGAATGATATGTTAGCTTTCATAGCAAAAGGATTTGAGTATAGGAGCAGGGAGGTTCTACTGCAGTTGTACAGGGTCTTGGTGAGACCACACCTGGAGTATTGCGTACAGTTTTGGTCTCCAAATCTGAGGAAGGACATTATTGCCATAGAGGGAGTGCAGAGAAGGTTCACCAGACTGATTCCTGGGATGTCAGGACTGTCTTATGAAGAAAGACTGGATAGACTTGGTTTATACTCTCTAGAATTTAGGAGATTGAGAGGGGATCTTATAGAAACATACAAAATTCTTAAGGGGTTGGACAGGCTAGATGCAGGAAGATTGCTCCCGATGTTGGGGAAGTCCAGGACAAGGGGTCACAGCTTAAGGATAAGGGGGAAATCCTTTAAAACCGAGATGAGAAGAACTTTTTTCACACAGAGAGTGGTGAATCTCTGGAACTCCCTGCCACAGAGGGTAGTCGAGGCCAGTTCATTGGCTATATTTAAGAGGGAGTTAGATGTGGCCCTTGTGGCTAAGGGGATCAGAGGGTATGGAGAGAAGGCAGGTACGGGATACTGAGTTGGATGATCAGCCATGATCATATTGAATGGCGGTGCAGGCTCGAACGGCCGAATGGCCTACTCCTGCACCTAATTTCTATGTTTCTATGTCTTAAAGGACCAGAGACCCGGGTTCAGTCCTGAATATGCGTGCTGTCAATAATGCCCCTGTCCCACTTAGGAAACCTGAACGGAAACCTCTGGAGACTTTGCGTCCCATCCAAGGTTTCCGTGCGGTTCCCGGAGGTTCCCGGAGGTTTTAGTCAGTCTCCCTACCTGCTTCCACTACCTGCAACCCCCGGCAGCCATCTGCAACCCCCAGGAACCGCACGCAAAACTTGGGTGGGGCGCAAAGCCTCCAGACGTTTCCGTTCAGGTTTCCTAAGAGGGACAGGGGCATACGTAGTTTGTACTTTCTCCCTGTGGGTGAATGGATTTTCTCCGGGGGCTCAGTTTTCCTCCCACATCCCAACCTGTATGACCTGCGGATCTCCCTCAGCATCCTGAGGAAGTAGGACGATTGGTGTGTTTCCTTTGGCGTAGCTGCAATGTGGTTGGTCCAGGACAAATAGCAGGGGAGTAAGGAATTATGGTATACAGAGAAATCCCGAGGACATTCATAGTTCCATGTAAGTGGCGACACTGGTGGATATGGCAGCGCAGAAGCAATTGGTATGCTTGGTCGACACATTGAGTTTTTAGTGTAAGGCAATACAAAGTGTTACTTAGATTGCCCCATAACAATTATTTTTGCAAAGAAAGAATTACATAAAATGTTATTATAGATTGATTTTTAAATTTACGCTTACTTATAAAAAGTCACATTCTAACTGATACTGTACACCATGGGAATACATTTCAATAGACAATAGACAATAGACAATAGACAATAGGTGCAGGAGCAGGCCATTTGGCCCTTCGTGCCGCCACCGCCATTCAATGTGATTATGGCTGATCATCCACAATCAGTACCCCGTTCCTGCCTTCTCCCCATATCCCCTGACTCCGCTATTTTTAAGAGCCCTATCTAGCTCTCTCTTGAAAGCAACCTGAGAACCTGCCTCTACCGCCCTCTGAGGCAGAGAATCCCACAGACTCACCACTCTCTGTGAGAAAACGTGTTTCATCGTCTCCGTTCTAAATGACTTACTCCTTATTCTTAAACTGTAGCCCCTGGTTCTGGACTCCCCCAACATCGGGAACATGTTTTCTGCCTCTAGTGTATCCAAGCCCTTAACAATCTTACATGTTTCAATGAGATACCCTCTCATCCTTCTAAACTCCAGAGTGTACAGCCCAGCTGCTCCATTCTCTCAGCATATGACAGTCCCGCCATCTCGGGAATTAACCTTGTAAACCTACGCTACACTCCCTCAATAGCATGAATGTCGTTCCTCAAATTAGGGGACCAAAACTGCACAACATACTCCAGGTGTGGTCTCACTAGGGCTCTGTACAACTGCAGAAGGACGTCTTTGCTCCTATATTCGATTCCCCGTGTTATAAAGGCCGACATGCCATTCGCATTCTTCGCTGACTGTTATACCTGCATGCTTACTTTCATAGATTGATGTAAAAGGACCCCCAGATCCCCTTGTACTTCCCCTTTTCACAACTTGACGCCGTTTCGATAGTAATCTGCCTTCCTGTTTTTGCTACCAAAGTGGATAACTTCACATTTATCCGCATTAAACTACATCTGCCATGCATCTGCCCACTCCCCCAAACTGTCCAAGTCACCCTGCATTCTCATAGCATCCTCCTCACAGTTCACACTGCGACCCAGCCTTGCGTCATTTGCAAATTTGCTAATGTTACTTTGAATCCCTTCATCCAAATCATTGATGTATATTGTAAATAGCCTGCGGTCCCAGCACCGAGCCTTGTGGTACCCCACTACTCACTGCCTGGACTTCTGAAAGGGATCCGTTTATCCCTACTCTTTGTTTCCTGTCTGTCAACCACTTCTCTATCCATTCCAGCACTCTACTCCCAATACCATGTGTCCTAATTTTGCCCACTAATCTCCTTTGTGGGACCTTATCAAATGCTTTCTGAAAGTCCAGGTACACTACATCCACTGGCTCTCCCTTGTCCATTTTCCGAGTTACATCTTCAAAAAAGTCCAGTAGATTAGTCAAGCATGATTTCCCCTTTGTAAATACATGCTGACTCGGACTGATCCTGTTACTGCTATCCAAATGTGCGGCTATCTCATATTTTATAATTGACACCAGCAACTTCCCCACCACCGATGTCAGGCTAACTAGTCTATAATTCCCAGTTTTCTCTCTCCCGCCTTTCTTCAATCAATATCAATATCAGTTTTATTCGTCACTTGCACATAAAGTGCAAGTGAAATGAATTTGCCAGCAGCGGTACAATGAAAAAGGGCACACAAACATACAATAAAAAATTAACACAAACATCCACCACAGCATTGCATGTGGTGGAAGGCACAAACATTTGACAGTACCTCCTCCATTCTCCCCCGTGGTTGGGACCTCAACCCTCTGCAGCGTTTAATTTAGTAATTAAGGCGGAAAGATTGCATTGAATAAAATAATTATATTTTCTGGTTACTTGGATATCCAGATATTTCATTTTTTCTGAGGCAATTCTAAAGGGGAATTTTAAAATGTGTGTCGGCTCTTGAGGTTTTATTGCCATAATTTCACTTTTGTTCCAATTTATTCTATATCCTGAGAAGGATCCGAATTTCTCTATAAAATTTAATATATTTGGAATACTAACTTGAGAATTGGTGATGTATAACAATACATCATCTGCATATAATGATATTTGGTTATTGGAATGTTTAGTATTATAGCCGTGAATGTTCGGATGTATTCTTATACTTTCCGCTAAGGGTTCAATCGCAAGGGAAAATAACAGGGGTGATAATACACAACCCTGTCTATTACCCCTCTATTACTCCTGGGTAGTTGAAGTTTCGGAGAAAGTATGTGGTTGGTCAGTATTCTTTATTTTAATTTTTTTAATTTTTTTTATTAGAAGTACAGTAAATTACAATAATACACATCAGATATATATTATTACATTTGTTGTACCACTTCGTTTTTCGAGCTTTAAAAAAGATAGAAATAAAAGAAGTAAGGAAAGTGAGCAAGAATCGTGGAGGTGCAGGAAAGTGTTGGGAAAAGAAAGCCCCTTAGGGAGGAAGTTAGAGAAGGAAGTAAAGAAAGGAAATAAGACCCTAGAAAGAAAAGAAAAAAAAGGAAAAACAATCGCTCTATTGTAACACAAAACTCGCAAAAAAGGATATACCAACCGTGTTTAAATTTTTTTTTATTTTATACCCCCCGTTACCAGATCCTGGTACCATTTATATATTAAATTACTATTGCACCTTATGCTTGTAATAGTTCCATAAATGCAGACCACGCCTTTTGGAAGTGATCTGCTTTGCCTGCTAGGAGGAGTCTCATCTCTTCCAAGTGTAGTGTTTCGAACATGTTTGAAACCCACATTTTTATTGTTGGTATTGGAGCATTTTTCCAAAATTTGAGTATAAGCTTTTTTCCCATTATTAGCCCGTAATTAAGTAAATTCTTTTGAAACACGTTTAATTCGGGGTTACCTTCCGATATTCCAAAAATAATCCATTCTGCTTTTTGTACAAGTTTTATTTTAAATAAGTTTGTGAAGATTTCAAATATTTCGTTTCCAAAAGTTTTGGATTTTTATACAAAAAACAAAAGAGTGCGCTATGGTAGCTTATTGTGACTGACATTTATCACAAATGGGTGAGACATTGGGGAAAAGTTTATTTATTTTAGTTTTTGAATAATATGGTCTATGTAATGTTTTATATTGAATTAGAGTATGTCGTACGTTGATCGAGCATTTATGCACATATAGTAAGTGTTTATCCCAGCTCTCTTTTGAAATGTTTATAGCTAGTTCTTGTTCCCAGTCTCTTCTAATACCATCAGTTGTAGGTATTTCTATATTTAAAATAATGTTGTATAAGTATGATATTAGATTTGCTGATTCAGCCTTTGTCTTCATGGCTTCATCCAATAAGTCTGGGGACATGTTATGATAGTCTTTTGTGTATTTTTTCATATAATCACGGATTTGAAGATATTTAAAATATTGATTATTTTTCAAATTATATTTCAGTTGTAATTGTTGAAATGATAATAATTTTCCTAATTCATACAAGTCTCCGAGCGTTTTGATTCCCATTCTTTCCCATTGTGTAAATGATTTATCTATAATTGAAGGTTTAAACGACGGGTTATTGACTATTGGCATTAAAAGAGATAGATTTCTTAATTTTAGATTCTGTTTTATTTGTTTCCAAGTTCTAATTGTACTATGTATCATTGGATATTTATTATAATTTTTGTTATTTAGATTCATTGGTGAGAGGAGAGTCGCTCCTGTATTACACGGAGAGCAATCCTCTCTCTCCATTACAATCCAGTCCACCTGCTGGGCAGGATTGTCCAGCAGGTGAATCATATTTTTAATATTTACTGCCCAATTATAGTACATAAAATTAGGAAGCGCTAGACCACCCATCTCTTTTGGTTTACTAAGGTGTGCTCTTTGTATTCTGTGGGATTTATAATCCCATATAACATTTGTAATGTCTGAGTCTAGTTTTTTGAAAAACCTTTTTGGAAGGTATATTGGAATTGATTGAAATAAATATAGGATTTGTGGTAAAAAGATCATTTTTATAGCATTTATTCGACCTATTAAAGACATCGGGAGCGTTTTCCAGAATTTGATTAGATTATTTAGTTTCTTAAGTAAGGGGCTATAATTGGCGTTAAACATAGCGTGATAGTTTCTAGTGATTTCAATTCCTAAATATTTAAATTTTTCTGTGGCTATTTTAAAGGGGAATTTCAAGAGATGTGTTGAGTCTTTCGGTTTTATCGACATAATTTCACTTTTGATCCAGTTTATTCTATATCCTGAGAAAGATCCAAAGTCCTCAATTAGATTTAATATGTTTGGTATACTGATTTGGGGTTTTGTGATATACAGTAATACATCGTCTGCATATAAGGATATTTTGTTATTTGAATATTTTGTATTATAACCGTAAATATCCTGGTGTGTTCTAATTTTTTCAGCTAAAGGTTCAATTACCAGAGCAAATAACAGCGGTGATGATGAATATCCTTGTCTATTGCCCCTTGTTAATTGGAATTTCGTAGATAGTATATTATTAGTTAATATTCTAGCCGTGGGTTTGTTATATAATAATTTTATCCATGCGATGAAGTTCTCTCCCATTTGAAATTTTTGCAATACTTTAATCATATAATCCCATTCTACTAAATCAAACATTTTTTCTGCGTCCAATGAAATGATTGATAACTCTTGTTCTTGGGGTTTGTGAGAGTGCATTATGTTAAGCAGACGGCTCAGGTTATTAAATGCATGTCTCTTAGGTATAAATCCCGTTTGATCCACATTGATTAATTTACTAACATATTGACTTAGTCTTCTAGCTAGTGTTTTCGCTAATATTTTTTGGTCCGTATTTAACAAAGCAATAGCTCTATATGAGCCTGGTTCTTCTATATCTTTATCTTTTTTAAGTATTAATGTGATCGTTGATTCTGCTAGTGTTTCAGGTAAGATTTGTTCTTTAAAAGCGTATGTATACATTTTCTGTAGACGTGGTGTAACTATGTCGTAAAAACATTTATAAAATTCATTACTGAATCCGTCTGGTCCTGGTGTTTTTCCATTCTTAAGTGAGTTTATTGTGTCTTCTATTTCCTTAGATGTAATTTGTGCTCCCAGTTCCTCTTGTTCCTTCAGTTCTAGTTTTGGAAGGTTACAGTTGTCCAAAAACTCTGAAACTTTATTATTGTCTATTAGCGTTTTTGATGTGTATAAATTCTTGTAAAATTGAGCAAACCTTTTATTGATATCATTAGGCAGTGTTAGTAATTCCCCTCTATATGATTTAATCTTTAAAATTGCATGATCTTTTTCCCGTTTTTTCAGTTGGCGTGCCAAATATATATGGGGTTTATCCCCAAATTCGAAATGTTCTTGTTTTGTGATTTGGAATAGTCTTATAACCTTCTCTGATAATAATTTATTTAGCTTAAATTTCAGTATTAAAATGTTATTATGTTTATCCATAGTTTATGTTTACCCATCTTTAGCATTATCTATATCTAGTTTTCTGATTTGTTCTTCTAATTGTCTTTGTTCTTTCTTATTCTTTTTGTTTTGAAAAGCTTGATACGAGATAATGACTCCTCTAATAAATGCTTTGAAGGATTCCCATAATAAAGTGGGTGATATATCTGGTGTATCGTTTGTCTCAAAAAATAGGTCCATTTGTTTTTTTAGATATATACTCCCTTGTGGGTCTTTCAAAATTTGCGAGTTAAACCTCCAGAACGATTTGTTCGTAGACATTCCTTCTAATTTTAGAACGAAAGTTAGCGGGGAGTGATCTGAAATCGTATTGGTGTGATATTTAGGGCTCATAGTATAAGGGATTAGTTTTGTATCCACTAAGAAGTAGTCTATACGTTAGTATGTTTTGTGAACCATTGAATAAAACGAGTATTCCCTTCCAGTCGGATTCGCGATCCTCCAGACGTCTGCTATATTTGTATTTTTTATATATGTATTTAAGAGTTCACTAGTTTTAGATTTCATATTACCTCTTTGTTTTTGCATCGATTTATCTAAGTACGGATCTAAAACACAGTTGAAGTCTCCTCCAATTATAACATTTTGGTAGTTAAATTCTGCGATTATATTCAGGATTTTATTAAAAAATTGAGGATTATCAAAATTGGGCGCATATATGTTTACCAAGGTGATTGGCGTAGCATGGATCTCTCCTGTAACTATAAGATATCTCCCTTCCTTATCTGATATAATGTTCTTTGATTTGAATGGTATTCCTTTGCGAATAATGATTGCGGTGCCTCTGGATTTCGATGTATATGAGGAGTGAAATGTTTGGCCTATCCAATTCGCCCTCAATCTCATCTGATCTTGATGTTTAAGGTGCGTTTCTTGTAGAAAAGTAATGTCCGTGTTATATGATTTCAACTGAGCTAGTATTTTGCCCCTTTTAATAGGTTCATTAATACCCCTTATATTCCAGCTACACAGTGTGATTCCTCCCATTTTCTTTTGTTTATCATCTTGCATTTTCTCTGATTTTTATACCCTTATTTATTACGGTGCATCCATACCTCAGGGCTCTGGATATTTGGGGGGCGTTTATATTACTAACTTCCTTGGTAGATCCCTTTTGCGATTTTCCATGAATAAAAAAAACACATAATAGTGACATATTGTGATAAAAAAAATTGAACAAGTCAAATTACAGTGTCTGAAGTATTCGACACTGTAATGCGTGTCCCACCCGTCTGTGGAGTTCGACATCTATTCGACTTCCGAAGTTGATGTTGTACTATTAGCTCCGCTCCTTTTATTACTCTAAACCTAGGAGGGCGGTACCCTTTCAAAATCAATTATATTTCATCCAATTACACACTATATATATATATATATATATATATATTTCATTCAGACTGATCAGATCTGTGTTCAGCTACTGTGAAATTTATTTATCTAACACTTGCATCTACTAATTATTTATAATTAGTTATACTTTTGATAATAGAAAGCTGTTAGCTGTAAGGGTTAACCAGAAACAGGCTCCTGGAATTATGCCAGGTGCCTGAGTCTCCTCCCTTCCCCACACAAACTACATAACACTTAAACATTCAGTATTATCTATTTTAATTCTAAAATTTGTTTTCTCTATATACGCGCTAGTCAGTCTTTTTAGCACATTATTACATGTTGCCCATTATATAGTTCAGGTTAGTTTCCATTTATATTTCTATATTAGTATTGTTAATTATTGTTATTTCTCTATATTTTGTAAAGCTGTTTTAAGA
This sequence comes from Amblyraja radiata, assembly GCF_010909765.2. Classification (NCBI taxonomy): domain Eukaryota; kingdom Metazoa; phylum Chordata; class Chondrichthyes; order Rajiformes; family Rajidae; genus Amblyraja; species Amblyraja radiata. Next base: position 3,238,556 of record NC_045957.1, on the reverse strand, counting down.
TCTTAAACCGCCATTTGTCCTTGTGATGTTTTCCACATTCGGCTCTGCTGTTCGGCTCTGCGTTGCTTATCAGTCTTTCTTTCATTGTGAACAAAGAATGTCCTTGAATTGAATTCCAAAGTGTCCAAAAGAGATAAGGTGTCTGGACCGGCGCACGTGAAAATGCTCTTTCATTTTATACTTTTAGAGAATAGTATTTCTTCCCTTATCTTCAGGTGTTCTCTGTGAAGTAATAAAAGGAAAGAGGTTGTCCATATCGTCCCGCTGCCTTGATTAATCTTCTGTTTCTGCCACAATCTCTTGGGCATATTTATAAGATGCATCCGAATTAGTGAAAGTTTTCTCTTTTCCCTTGAAAGTAATGCGCATCCTGACCGGATAAAAAACGCCACATCTGACATCTTTAACTCCATGGAGAACCTGTCTTGTCTGAGCGAACTTTCTTCTCTTTTGCACGATCTCATAGGGATAATCCCGGAGGACTTTGATAGTGTCGTTTCCAAAGGTCATCTTCACTCCATATTTGATTTTTTTTCATCAGCTCTTCAAGTGCTGAAATGTCCCGAAGTTTGACTATGATCTGTCGTGGGTGGGCTGGAGCTGCTTGTGATCTTGGCTTAAATCTAGGTATTCGATGTGCCACTTCAATTTCCGGTTCCACAGGTAAATTGAGTACCTTTTTGATTAAGTTGGCAGTGAACTCACGGGCGTTATTTCCCTCTGCTCCTTCAGTTACTCCCAGTATTCGTAAATGTTGACGCCTTGAGCGAGCTTCGAGATCAAGACATTTATCTGAGACTTTCGCCAGTTGACTCTTGATGCTGTCTAGTTCTAGCTTCATTCCCTGCATATCTTCAGCCATTTGATCAACAACTGTTTCCATGCCTTTCATTGCAGTTACTTGTGAAGAAGCAATTACATGCACAGCCTCAAACTTCTTCTTAGATTCTTCTTCCCCTTGATGTATTCTCCCCATTAGCTCTTCATGCACATTCTCAATTCGTTTTTGTATAATGCCAATGCAGTCAATAACTTTTTGATTACCAGGTTCGACATATTTTCCATCAATTTAATATTAATATTTTCCATCATTTTTGAGTTTCCAGCCTCAATATCTTTTCTCAGTTTTCTTACCGAGTTCTTTATCTCCTCCATTTCATTTTTCTCCTTAGTAGCCATCTCAGTCTTGGCTCTTGTAGCCATTCCAGAATCCACTTCAGAGGTCTGTTCTTCAGTTTTCTGTGTTTTCAGCTGTTTTGAGACTGTTCTCTGAGGGCTGAGCTGAAGACGGTTTTTTCATTTAAAATCCTTTTCCCTCCGTTTTAAATCGCAGCGCTTACTGATGACGTCATCAGCGCGACGTCCCGGGGCTCCGGTGAGTTTTTGAATTGGCCCCGACCTCCAGACCCGATTTTAACGCGAAAAATCGCGATTTTGCAGGAGCGGAGCTAAACGTTGCGACTGCTAGTCCAGCATGGCGCCACCGGAAGTCCTTGGTCAGTATTCTGGCAGACTGCCTATCATATAGTAAATTTATCCCTGAAATAAAATTCTCTCCCATCTGAAATGTTTGCAGTACTGTGAAAAGGTACTTCCATTCTACTTGGTCAATGGCTTTTTCTGCATCTAATGAAATAGTTCATGTCTTCTTCTTCAATTTTGTGTGAGTACATTATGTTAAAGACGTATCAAATTATTAAATGAATGTCTCTTGGTTATGAACCCCGTTTGATCCGAATGTATTAATTTATTAAGGTATTTACTTTATCTTCTTGCCAAAGTTTACGCTAATATTTTCTGATCTGTATTTAACTGGGCAGTTGCTCTATATGAACCGTGGTCTTCTAGATCTCTATATGTTTTGGGTATAAGTGTAATAGTTGATTCAGCTCGTGTTTGTGGTAATGTTTGTTCTTTAAATGCGTATGTATAAAGCTTGTGTAAACGTGAAATTACCTCGTGAAATCTTTTATAATATTAATTACTGAACCCGTCTGGTCCCGTTGTTTTACTGTTCTTCAGTGAATTTATTGTTACTTCTATTTCTTTGATTGAAATCTTTGCTCCTAATTCCTCTTGTTCCAGTGGGTTAAAGTGTTGGGAGATTACAGTTGTCCAGAGAAGTTTGTAATTTTGCTGCTTTCTGTTGATGTTTTGGATGTGTATAAATGTTGATAAAATTGGGCAAATCTTTCGTTAATGTCTTTGGGAAGCATTAACAATTCACCTTTATCTGATTTGATTTTTAAAATAGTCTGATCCTTTTCAACTTTTTTCAGCTGGCGTGCCAAAAGTTTGTGTGACGTCGCCAAATTCAAAATTTTCCTGTTTTGTAATTTGTATCATTGGTCTCAAAAAAGAGTTACATCTGTTGTTTTAAATATTTACAACCATCCGGATTGTTTAGTATTTGAAGATTAAACCTTCAAAACGATTATTATTGAACATTCCTTCTAATTTTAAGGAGAAGGTTAGCGAAGAATGATCAGAAATGACACTACTGTGGCATTTAGGGTTAGTTGTAAAGGGGATTAATTTTGTGTCCACTTATGTACTGATGAATAGAAGGAGTATTCTCTTCCAGCTGGGTTTGCGATCCTCCATACGTCTGCTATATTTGTATTGTTTTAATGTATGTATTTAAAAGTTCTTTGGATTTTGATTTTATATTAAGTTTCTTTTGTTGGTCAGATTTATCAAGGTATTGATCCAAAACGCAATTGAAATCACCCCCGATTGTAACGTTTTGGTGATTTGACTCAGATATCATATTCAAGATTTTGTTAAAGAATTGTGGGTTATCAAAATTAGGAGCATAAATATTTACCATGGTTAGTGGGGTGGAGTGTATCTCTCCAGAGACTATAACATACCTCCCCTCTTTGTCTCTAATGGTGTTTTTATGTTTAACTGGTGTACCTTTACGAATTATAATTGCGGTACCCCTGGATTTAGAGAGAGGGGAGGAGTGATATGTTTAACCGATCCAATTGGCCGGCAGCCTGGTCTGAACTTGAACTTTCAGATGTGTTTCCTGTAGAAATATTATATCGGCATTGAGTGATTTTAATTGGGCAAGAATCTTACCCCTTTTAATTGGCTCATTAGCTCCCCTTATATTCCAGCTACAAAACGTAATTCCTCCAATTTTCTTTTGGGGGTCGGCTTGCATTGTAATTTACAAGTTACATTGGTTCCTTTATTTCAGATGGTGCAACACAATACCTCAACCTTCTGGGGGTTGGGTGGGTGCTCCCTGTTGCTGAACTCTGTGGGTATTTCCCTGGAAAATGTGCCCTAAATAGAAAAATCAAAAAAGTGCTAAGTGATAAAAGTGCATAAATGCTATGAAAAGACTGTATTTAAAAATACTGTGTGAAGAAACCACCAAATGGAAGAAGAGTTAGGGTAAGCTTCCGTAGATGTAAAATTACATTTAGCTCCGTTCCCTAGGAACGAGTATTATGGAAAAGAAAGATGAGGTCAAGACCGGATAATATATTCAAAGAGAAAACAACCAAGCATGTACGATAAGTAGTTCCTCTAATAACTTAAACTGAATAAGTATTTACTATTTAATTGCTGTATTTAACTTAAAAGACAAACCCCAATATATTTAGGTAAGAATCATCTGGCTGGAAGGGGTTAACTAGAATTCCGTCTTGGCGGCCTGGCATCTGTCTTTGTTTGCTCCCTTCCAGCTTGGATGATTCTTTGTCGGTTTGGCCTGGGCATTTCTAGGATTTGTCCACACAAATTGATTAAACAAATTTTAGTATACCGATCCAATACATTTTAACTAGAGATGATAGATCTAAAGATTATTGAATATTGGCTTTAAAGAAGAACGAATCATTATTCGGTTATGAGATTAAAATACATGAGTTAGTCCAATTATTTGTGTGTTAGTATATAACTAATTATCACGTTTGTTAGTGGATTAGTACGTTCCGCTCCGTTTAATTTGTTTTCTATGCTGCGTAATTCCATTTTATTCAATCTTTCATTCGAAAATATGGCGGCCTTGAGGCTGTTATGATATTCCAAACCTGATAAGGTGTCCAGACATTAGCACATGCGAGTTAGTCGGCCATCTTATCTGCAACATTTGTACTTATTTTTATTTAAAAAGGCACATTCTCTCAGTTTATCCCCTATAAATATATATAAAAGGTATACATCAGCTAAACCGTGGCATTTTACTTATCCTTTAGTCTTCTGAGCAGTTAGAGGTATCGTTGTGCTCTCCTAGTCATAGCTTCAATGTGGTTGATGACAAGTTGCTGGTGATATTTATGCTGAAGAACTTGAAGCTCTCGACAATCTTGACTTCGGCACCATTGATGAACTTTGGAGAGATGCTGCCTAGATTGGAGCATTTTGGCTATCAAGAGAGGTTTGACAAACTTGGATTGTTTTTAATGGAACATCGGAGGCTGAGAGGATATGTGACAGAAGTATATAAAATTATGAGAGGCATAGATACTGTAGACAATCAGAACCTTATTCCCAGGGTGCAAATGTCAAATACACGAGGGTGTAGCTTTAAGGTGAGAGTTGGTATGTTTACAGGGGATGTGTGTGTGACAAGATTTATACACAGAGAGCAGTGGGTACCTGGAATGCACCGCCAGGGGTGCTGGTCAAGTCAGATACGATGGTGGTATTCAAGAGGCTTTTGGATAAGCATATGAAGATGCAGAATTTGAGGGTTTAGAATCACATGCAGACAGAGGAGAGTGGTTTAACTTGACATCATGTGCGGTATAGATATTGTGTGCTGAAGGGCCTGTTTCTGCGTGGTACTGTTCCATGTTTCTATATTCTATCATGCTGACTGGGGTGTGAACACCACCGCAATTCCTCAACTTCATAATTTGTTATTGCATCAATCTAATGTAGAGATTGTTGTCAACGCCATATTATAATGTTTTTTTCCTTTTTACTCCGGTTCATCCTGACTTCCCACATCCTGCAGAAAACACACAGCATCAATTTACCTGCCTTTTCTTCAACGGACAAAAAATAACAGCTTTCGAATCAAGTGTCGACTCCTTGTCTCAGTCACCAAGGCATTTGAGCTAAAGACTCACACTTTACTTACCAAGGCATTTCTTTCTCCTCAGCAAGGCCGCTCCGCTACAGCTGCACTTATTTTTAATCTCTTACCTAATTAACTACTTTAGGGCTAGTTAGTAAATTACCTGAACCTGGGTCTTGGCGCTCTTTTTAAACTGTCTTTCCCTGTGACTCACCTTCTTTCTCACGGACTTTCAAGCTAAAAGTCTCTTCTCTCTGCTTCTGCTTGCTGCTTCTCCGAGCTCCATGAAAAGACAAGAACATGTTTTGGGATTGCCCTTAATGCTACGCGCTTAATGCTATCTCTTGGACTCGTTTTGCCCTTCTGATCTCCTTTTTCAGTTTAATCCTTAGTTCCAGAAACCCCTCCAAGGATGCGCTTGATACCAGCTACCTAGACCTGTGGCATGCATCCTTCTTGTTTTTGACCAATGACTCAATTTCCCTCGTCACTCAAGGTAACTTACGTTTGCCTGCTTTGCCCTTCCCTCTTACGGGGATGAACGTATCCTGAGCTTTTGTCAGCACAATTTTAAAAACATCCCATTTGGGCGATATTCCTTCCCCCTCAAATAACCTGCTCCAGTTATCTTGAGCGAGGCCTGTTCTCATACCCTCAAAGTTGGCCTTACCCCAGTTGAACATTTTAACACGTGAGCCCTCTCTGTCCCGAACCATAACTATCTTAAACCAAATCGAACTGTGGTCACTAATGCCCATGTCCCACTTAGGAAACCTGAACGGAAACCTCTGGAGACTTTGTGCCCCACCCAAGGTTTCCGTGCCGTTCCTGAAGGTTGTAGGTGGTTGGCGGAGGTTGCAGGTAGTGGAAGCAGGTAGAGAGACTGACAAAAACCTCCGGGAACCGCACGGAAACCTTGAGTGGGGCACAAAGTATCCAGAGGATTCCGTTCAGATTTCCTAAGTGAGACAGGGCATAATCCTAAAAGGCTAGTCCACAAACAATTCATTAACTTGCCCTTCCCAATGTCCCAATACTAGATCATTACTCTCACATGTGCTGCTTGAGAAAACTCTCCTGAACATTTTAGAGGAATTGCACCCTGTTTAAACCGTTCTCACTATGATTTTCCCAGTCAATATTGGGAAAGTTAAAATCCCCTACTACAACAACCTAATTTGATCTGCAGCTTTCTGCAATCTCCTGGCATATTTGTTCTTCTAATTCCTGTTGAATATTTGGGGGTCTGTAGTACACCCCCAACAAAGTAATCATCCCTTTCTTGTTCCTCAGCTCCACCCACGTAGCCTCACTAGATGAACCGTCTGTAATGTCACTTCTGACCACTGCGGTGAAATCCTCCTTAACCAACAATGCAACTCCACCCCCCCCCCCCCCCTCTTATTCCCTCACCCCTGTCTCTCCTGAAGCTCCTATATTGAGCTGCCAGTCCTGCACCTCCCATAAACATGTGTCAGTCATGGTGACAACGTCCCAGTCGCTCATACTTATCCATGCCCTAATCACATCTGTCAGGCCCCTTGCATTCAAATACATGCAGTTTAAACCATCCAACCTTCCTTGCTCTCTGCCTTTCACCTGCCCAATCTTTCCACTAACCTTACCCTCACCACGCTCCTGCTAACCTCTCACATGCCTCTGTCCTGTATGAGGTCCCACCCCCTGCCAATCTAGTTTAAACCGTCCTGTTTTGTCTATTGTGGCACTCGCAAGACTACACCTGGAATATTGTGTGCATTTCTGGTCATCATACTATCGGAAGGATGTGACTGGTAAAACTAGAGAGGGTGCAGAGAATATTCAGAAGTTGGTTGCAGGATTGATGGACTTCAGTTATCAGAAGAGACTGGATAGATGGTTTTCCCTGGGGCGGAGACGAAACGATCAGGTTTAGGTTCATCTTTGTTATTGTCATGTGCACCGAGTTGCAGTGCAAACATTGTTTTTTTTATGTTGTGCTATCATTTCAGATAAATACAATCAAGCTAAACGGAAGTACAAATGAAAGAGCAAAGGGGAAGATACAAAGTGCAGAATATAGTTATCGGCATTGTAGCGCATCAGTTCCATTGACAAAGTCCAATGTACCCAATGGGGATAGGCAAATTAGACAATAGCTTAACTTATGGAAGAACCATTCTGAAGCCTGTTAACAGAGGGTAAATAACCGTTCCTGTGTCTGGTGCTGCGTGCTCTCAAGCTTCTGCATCTTTTTTTCCACATGAGCAGAGAGGCGAAGGAGTGACCGATGTGCGACGTCGTTGATCATGTGGGTACTCTCTGAGGCAGCATGAAATGTACATGGAGCCAATGGAGAGAGTCTGGTCTATGAGATAGGTTGTGCTACATCTAAAACATGCTGCAATTTAATGTGGCTTTGGGCAGAGCAGTTCTCAGATCAAGCTTTAAAGCATCCTCACGGGTATGTTCCCTATGTTGCATCTGTAGCCCTTTGTAAAAGTCATTAGAAACATGTAGAATTTCCTCAATTTCCTTCTTGGCTATCACATCAATATAATTTGTCCGAGATAAATTGTTGGTGACGTTAATGCCAGAATCTTGAAGCTCTCAACCATTTCCACTTCAGCATCTTGATACTGATTGGGGCGTGTATTCCACAATGCTTTATTATTTCTGTTGCTGAGGAACATATAGATTATCCTATAACATGTAGTCTGAAGAAGTGGTTCGGCCCGAAGTGTTGCCTATTTCTTTCGGTCCATAAATGCTGCCTGTACCCGCTGAGTTTCGCCAGCATTTTTGTCTCCCTTTGATGTTCCAGCATCTGTAGTTCCTTCTTAAACATGTAGATTATCCACTTGGGTTGTTATTAATTTACAAGGGGCATAGACAATAGTCAAGAAACTTTTATTGTCACAAGTCCCAAAGAGGAACAATTAACTTCTTACTTGCAGCAGCATGACAGATGTGTAAACATAATACTCTATGAAACCTACAATAAACAATTAAAACAAGTTCAGTATATACTGTACATGTTACCGAACCAGGCCTCGGTGCCACCATGTAATATGCTCTCTATTTTACACCCGAAAGGTTTAAGAGAGTATTCGTTGAAATACCGGATCTCCTCAATATTCTCCGGAAGTAGATGCATTTGTGGGCTTTCTTTATAATTGCATCAATGTGCTGAGTCCCGGGCAGATCTTCAGAGATGTGCACGCCCAGGGTTTGTAGCTTTTGAGTCTCTCCTTCACCATCCCGTCGATGAAGCCTGGTTTGTGGAGCCCCATCCTTCCTCAGATCCTTGGTCTTCTTGATGTTGAGAGCAAGGTTATTTTTCTGACATCATTTAGTCGTTCGATCTCCCTCCGACACTGATTTGTCGTCATCTGTAATTTGTCCAACAGTAGTGCTGTCGTCGGGAATCTTGAAGACTGAGTTCTCACTGTGTCTGGGCGCACAGTCGTGAACCATGGATGAGAGGGAAACATGTAGGCAGACATGACAGGCGGAAGACGATGTGTGTATGGAAAGCGTTGCCAGACTAAGTGGTGGAGGTAGGTGAAATGTCAACAAGGCAAGAACATTTTGAGAGTTTTATGGATAGGAAAGGTATATGGGGCACAATAATGACAAATACAACCAGCTCAGCAGGACACCTTGTTCGGCACGAAGGAAATAATAGATGGAAGAATTCAGAAGGTCAGGCAGCATCTGTAGAGGGAACGGTTAAGTGTAGTTTCGGGTCAGGCCCTTCTTCAAAGATATGGGGACCTGACAAAGCATGGAAGCGATAGGAAGCTCTACAGTGTATGTAGCCAGTGTGAAGAGGTGAGGTGGAGGGAGCTTGCAAGCCATAGTTGGATGCAGGTAAGGAGGGGTTGATTGGAGATGAAATCAAGAGGGATGGGAAGAGGAGTCAGGCAACAGGGACTCGTTGACAGGTGGGTGAAGTAAATGACAACGGCTAGAAGTGAAAAGCAGACAAAAAGGTGCAAGATGAGAAAAGAAGAGGAGCGAAATTGTTTCATGCTTTGTGTCATGCAGGTTCTATAGCCCTGTTGAATTATGGGTCTATAAAAAATATCTGTTATTAAATTCATTGTCCATGATACTGTTGTCAGTCTCCTTCGACCAACACAACATGCAGATTAAAGTGTCCCATAGAGTCATAGGGTCAGAGAGTGATACAGTGTGGAAACAGGCCCTTTGTCCCAATATACCCAACCGGGCAACAAGTCCCAGCTACATTAGTCCACCGTGTTTGGTCCACATCCTTCTAAACCTGTCATATCCATGTACCTGTCTTACTGTTTCAGAAATGTTGGGATAGACCCTGCCTGAATAACCTCCTCTTGTAACTTGTTCCATACACCCACCGGTGTATTAAATATTTTCCCTTTCACCTTAAATCTATTTTCTCTGTTCCTCGATTCACCTACTCTGGGCAAGAGACTTGGTGCATCTATCCGATCTATTCCCCTCGCGTTTTTATACAGCTCTATAACTCATCCTCCTGCGCTCCATGGAACAGAGTTGCAGCCTACTCACCCTATATCTCAGATCCTCTAGTCCCTGCAACATCTAAATAAATATTCTCTGCACCCATTCTAGCTTGACAACATCTTCCCTATAGCATGGTGCCCAGAAGCGAGCACAATACACCAGAATATTCTGGATTTTTTAAAGGATGTAACCAGGAACAGGAACAAGGGCGAGCCAGTGGATGTAGTGTACCTGGACTTTCAGAAACCATTTGATAAGGTCCCACATTGGAGATTAGTGGGCAATATTATGGCAAATTGTATTGGGGGTAGAGTGTTGACATGGACAGAACATTGGTTGGCAGACTGGAAAGAAAGCGTAGGGATTAACTGGTCCCATTCAGAATGCCAGACGTTGACTAGTAGGGTACCGCAAGGCTCGGTGCTGGGACTGCAGCTATGTACAATATGCATCAATTATTTAGATGTAGGGATTCAAAGTAACATTAGCAAATTTGCAGATGACACAAAGCTGGGTGGCAATGTGAACTGTGAGGACGATGCTATGAGAATGCAAGGCTTGGACAGTTGCGTGAGTGGGCCGATGCATGGCAAATGCAGTTGAATGTGGATAAATGTGAGGTTATCCATTTTGGTTGCAAAAACGGGAAGGCAGATTACTATCTAAATGGTGTCATGTTGGGAAAAGGGGAAGTACAACGGGACCTGGGGGTCCTTGTTCATCAGTCAATGAAAGTAAGCATGCAGGTACAGCAGGCAGTGAAGAAAGCGAATGGCATGTTGGCCTTCATAACAAGAGAAGTTGAGTATCCGAAGAAAGAGGTCATACTGCAGTTGTACAGAGTCCCAGTGAGACCACACCTGTGCAGTTTCAGTCCCCTAATTGGAGAACGGATATACTTGCTATTGACGCAGTGCATCAATGGTTTACAAGGTTAGATAGATAGATAGATAGATAGATAGATAGATAGATAGATAGATAGATAGATAGATAGATAGATAGATAGCTCTATAGATGAGAATCTAGATAGATAGGGGGTAGGTAGTAGGTAGGTAGTAGGTCGTAGCTAGATAGATCGATAGATAGTAGAAGATAGTATATAGATAGATGCTAGATAGAGTAGATAGATAGTAGTGGTCGAGGTCGGTAGGTATAGGTAGGTGGAGGTCAGATAGGTCGATAGAGTAGATATGATAGTAGATAGATAGATAGATAGATAGATAGATAGATAGATAGATAGATAGATAGATAGATATAATTTATTTGTCACACAACCAGGGTCGGTGGTATTTGGGTTGTCAGCAGCGGTACAATAATAAAGAACACACAACCACAATAAAAATGTAACACAAACATCCACCACAGCATTCATCACTGTGGTGGAAGGCACAGAGCTTGGCCAGTCCTCCTCCATTTCCCCCCGTGGTCGGGACCTCCACATTCCGCAGCCGTTGCTGCGGGCGTCCAGATGGTAAGGGACAAAGTCAAAGTCAAGATAAGTCCAGGATCGGCTCTTCGCCACCGGAGACCGCGGCTTCAGGCTGGTGTAGGCTGCTGGCCGGCGGACGAAGATTTAAGGTACCCGCCGCGCCGCAGCAAGAAGCACCGCACACCGCAGGGTCGGTGGTCGAAGCTCCCCTCCAGGGGCGATGGTAAGTCCGTGCCGGACCCGCGGTAGAAGTTGGCCGCGGGCCGGCCGTGATGGCTTCTTCCTCCCCCGGGTCCCCCACGAGGGATCCCGGGCTGTAGACGCCGCGCCAACCGGAGCTGTGCAGACCGCGGCTTCAGGCTGCCGGCTGCCCCGGGCCAGCGAAACGGAGCGCTCCCCTCCAGCGAGGGCTCACCCGCTCCACGCCGAGAGTCCACGTTGCGCCCGCCGCTGAAGCCCCAGGCGCGTCTCCGGGAAAGGCCGCGCCGATCCTTGCTGTTAGGCCACGGGGGAGGCGACCTGGAAAAAGTCACCTCTCCATGGAGGAGGCGGCCGAAACGGTTTCCCCCCTCACCCCCCCCCCCCCCCCCGCACACAAAACACACCGAGAAACATAAAATACATACTTTAAAACATATTTTAAAAATAAAACAAAGTTGAAAAAACTAACGCGCTGCTGACAGGCTGCTGCCATTACAGCGCTCCGTACAGAAACCGCTAAGGCGGGACTGTCATATGCTGAGAGAATGGAGCGGCTGGGATTGGATACTCTGGAGTTTAGAAGGATAAGAGGGTAGTGCATTGAAACATATAAGATTATTAAGGGTTCGACACTAGAGGGATGGCAGAAAACATGTTCCCGATGTTGGGGGAGTCCAGAACCAGGGGCCATAGTTTAAGAATAAGTTGTAAGCCATTTAGAACGTAGATGAGGAAAAACATTTTCACACAATGACTAGCAAGTGCGGGGAATTCTGTGCCTCAGAGGGCAATGCTGTAGATGTTGTAATTATGGAATTCAGCAAAGCAGTCAACAGGCTAGATCTCTGGATCTTTTCAAGAGAGAGCTAGATAAGATACATGGAAAGCAGGAACTGGGTACTGATTGTGGATGATCAGCAATGATCACATTGAATGGCGGTTGAGGCTCGAAGGGCAGAATTGCCTACTTCTGCACCTATTGTACTTCTGCACCTATGTTTATTATCTGCAAGTTGGCTAATCTTGTCGTGTATGTTCTCATCCAAATAATTGATGTAGTTGATAAAGAATAATGGGCTCAGCACCAAAGCTTTGATGAACACCACTAGTCACAGGACTCCAGTCTGAGAAGCAACATTCCATCATCGCCATCTGCTTCCTCCCACGAAGTCATTTTTAAATCCATTCAGCTATCTTTCCTTGGATCACATGCGATCTAACCATCCAGAGCAGACTCCCATATGGACCCTTGTTGAATGCTTTGCTGAATTCCATATGTACAAGATTTATAGCACTGCCCTTGGCAACCTTTTTGCTCACGTCTTCAAAAAATGCAATCAGATTTGTTAGACATGGCTTTCCACGTCCCAAACCGTGCTGACCATCCCTGCAGCTCTTCTTGAATAGAGGCACAACATTTGCCACCCACCAGCCTTCCGGCACCTCTCCTGTATTTAAAGACGACTGGTAATTCGCAATCATGGCACCTGCAGTTTCCTCTCAAGTTTCCCACAATGTCCTCGGATATATCTGATCAGGTCTACCTTCACACACGAATGTAATGATATTTGCTATTCCGCAACACACCGTCGATACCTTCCGTTCTGTACTTAGTCCATTCAGATGCTGAACTCTACGAGCCTGTAGTCTAATCTCAGCAGTGTGCAGCATCTCCATTCATTTAGTGTTCTCCGAGGTTCGCCTCCTTATTGAGGTCCAGAGCCTATGTGTGCCCGATAAATTCACACGGTGCAACAGCAAGCTGATGCAGACACACACCGTGATGAACAGGAATGTTAATACAGCTAGCTCAATGTACGGTAAGTACTTTAAAATAGGGCGAGGCGGGGGATGGGGGGGGGGGGAGAAGGGGGGAGAAGTAGGGGGAGAAGGTGGTGGAGAAGGGGGGAGAAGGAGTGGAGACACCTTTAAGAAGCCAGACAACTTTTAATAAACCAGAGATACACTGCTGTGATGTTTGGTGGGCAGTTAACATTACCGGTCGGTTATCCTTGGTTCTGAAAACTCGTGCTTACGTTTTTTATCCCCAATGAGCCAATGCAAATGCCCGCTCAGCAAAGGCGATTAACTAAAACTACCTACGACTACCTCGACTACCTACAACTCCACGGCGACCCCACTACAACTGCACCTACGATTACAGGATTATCAATTTTGTGCTCTGGCAGGATAGCCCATAGTGGAAGTGTAAGGGGGATACGCAGCCCAAGAATAAGACCTCGATGATGGAACAAGTGGAGGATGGTGACGGGCGAACGGGTGGAGCTCAACAACGCTGAGAAGGCTGCAACTAGGAGAAACTACAGGCCATGGTTTAGTCCATGTCCTTACACGCGGGACAGCTTCTTCGAAGGACTGAGTTGTTGCTATTCATGCACACGTCTCCCACGTTAAACGATGCCACACACTGAAGTCTACCTGGACGGACAAAGTCTGTGGATTCATCTTCAGCCGTCTGAAGACCCACAGGAAGAAGCAGCCTGGAGCACAATCATACAAGACCAAGTGATGAATGATCATGGCGAAGACAGCGCGGAGATTCCCAACAAGCAGCGTGTCGGGAATGTTCCTGGAAAACGGGCCAAGCCCTGCAGCAGGTCGGGTTCGCCCGCGTGGAAGATTGACCCAGTCACCCGATATGCCCTTCTCGCCCGGCGTGCACTCCGAAACTGGCCCTGGGCTACTGGCAGCGGTGCCCATGGAGAACCGCCCACACACTGGGTTCCGCTGGAGAGCGAGGAGGGTCATCAAGAGTGAGGTAGGTCGTCAAAGGTGAGGAGAGGCGCCGGAGATGAAGGTGATGTGCCGGACAGTTATGGGCCTGTCCCAATTAGGCGTTTTTTTTGGGTGACTACAGGCGACCACCGCAAATTTTTCAACATGTTAAAAACATTTCAGCGACAGTGGCGATCATTTTTTCGTAGGTGTTGTCATAGGTTGTCCCCAGGTGGCTTAGGTGAATTCCATTAAAAATCGTCCCTGTTTGTCGCCTAAATAGTCGCCTCAGTGGGACAGGCCCATTAGGAGGGTCGCCTGACAGCAACATGGGCCGTCGTGAGCGAGGAGGGATTTTGTAGTTTGAGGAGGACGTGGGACAGACGTTAGAGGGACGTTTAAGACCGAGGAGACCCGGCGTGGTTGTGTGTGTGGCTGAGGGGTTGGTGGGTGCAGGAACCGCCGACAACGATGGGGGACCCAGAATGGTTGTTTGTGTGTGTGTGTGTGTGTGTGTGTGTGTGTGTGTGTGTGTGTGTGTGTGTGTGTGTGTGTGTGTGTGTGTGTGTGTGTGTGTGTGTGTGAACGGACTGCTGCCATGTGCGGTATGTTTGGCATGTTCTTTAAACTTGTGTGACGTTGACAGCGTCACAACCTGGCGACACTGATGTATTGTCCAGGTGAGGTCTGCGACATGACTTTACCGGTTGCATGCAAAGCACATCATTTCACTGTAGTTAGGTACATGTGACAATGAGGAATCATTGAATCATTGATATTGATTGTTTGTACCCTACCAGAGACCACATCACGATCTGCGACCACATTGATGTTCATTCTTTATTTACTACTACACTAATATGACATTTCCGGTTCTAGTTACAACAGAATGATCTCTATTGCGGGTGGCCAGATTTGGAGCGAGATCCTTTAAATACTATTGGAACAACAATTTAAACAGCATCTGTGAAGACAGAGGGACGGGCCACATTGCAGCTACATTTGGATCAGTCCCGGGAAAAGCATACTGGTGAAAGACCATTTCGTTAATTTGGCTCTCCTGTGCGCATATGTTAAAGCCATCCACCTCACATACGGTCAGGAATTTCTGATATCCGGGGATGATAATGTTCACAAACTGGCCGCCCACTCCGTGACAAGCGACGTAGATTGTTTGTTCAGTACTGGGCTAGATATCGACTTTCTGAAAGAGATCAAGTTAACGAGGTCAGAACCAGAGTCTGAAATGGACCCGACTGAAAACCTTGCCCGACCATTTCCTTCACAGATGTTGCCTGACTCCAGTTATTTGTGTTTCGCTCAAGATTCCAGCAACTGCAGTTTTTTTGTCCCTCTGGGATTTTCTTCTCCACAAACCACAAACACAGACAGGGATTTATCGGTGACACAGGCGGCTGTAGAGGCTGGGATCTTGAGCAGAAACAAAGTCCTGGAGTAATTCCTCTTCTGTCCGATAGTCATTATGTGAGAGCCTCTCCCACTGCTCCCCCTCTGTGATTCCTGCTTGTCGTCGACCAAAAAGCTTACCTCAGGTTCTATTGCAGCTTGTTATGGAAACAGATCTGCCCAAGTCCGCAAGATATTGCATAGACATCTTGCATTGCAGATGTATCCCAACCCACCACACAGACCAGATAGCGCACCATCGATTCCATCTACTGTTCAGGCTGTCTCGGAAAAGCAGCCGACATAATCAAAAACCGTTTACACCCTCCTCATTCCTTCTTCTCCCTGCACCGCAGATGATACAGACGCTTGAAAGTGTGCACCACCAGATTCAGGAACAGCTTCTTCCCCTGTGTTATCAGGCTTCTGTACGGCCATTCCATAAGCTAGGGTACTGCCGATTCATCTCTACTCCATTGAGGACATTGGATATTTTCTATGCAACTATTCAGCACTGTACTTGAATTCACTTGATTGTATTACATATAGTAGATGAGCTGTTTGGATAGCATGCAAAATAAAGCATGTCACTGTACCTATGTTTACGATAAAATACGATACAATGCCCCTGTCCCACTTTGGAAACATGAACGGAAACCTCTGGAGACTTTGCGCCCCACCCAAGTTTTCCGCGCGGTTCCCAGAGGTTTATATCAGTCTCCCTACCTGCTTCCACTACCTGCAACCCCCGGCAACCACCTGCAACTTCCGGGAACCGCACGGAAACCTTGTGTGGGGCGCAAAGTCTCCAGAGGTTTCCGTTCAGGTTAGCTAAGTGGGACAGGGGCATTAGTCATCGCCGGAGGGAGCTTGGTCTGCCAACAAGGTGCAAGAAAACTTGAAGTTAGCATTAAATTAAAAGTTAAAAAAATGTAAAAAGAGAAGCGATTGTTGGCGATTGCAATGCCATTTATCCATGTTCTCCTGAGATTCTGTCTGACCTGCTGATTTACTCCAGCACTTTATGTCATTTTTATGCTTCAATCTGGTTAGCATTCTAGTAAAACTCTTCTACGCCATTTTCAGATATATTTGGCGACCAGAACAACACGCAACACTTCAAATGTATTATGTAACACGGCAGACATGTCCGCCTCCTGTGAATGTATCTCACGGTTTCCAGTTGGGGAACACTCGGATTGTCTTTGTCGGAACGCACTGCTCCACACACATGCTGATGAAGTCATTAACGGCAATGTCATAATCATTCAGGTTGGCTGCAGAGCTGCTGAATATGGACCAGTCCACTGACTCAAAGTAATTTAATGGAATGTCATCCGTGTCCACCGACCAGCGTTGAAGGTACGGGTTGAGCAAGAGAGGGGAGAATTTGGAGGTGATGGAGAGGATGCAGCAAGGGATCACCATAATTCTGCCTGGATTGGATGGTATTATCAATAAGGGAAGGATGGACAAACTTGGATTGTTTTCTCTGGAATGTCAGAGATTGAGGAGAGACCCTCAGGAAATTATGAGGCACAGGTTGGGTAGACAGTCAGAAACTGGTTCACAGTGTGGACATTTTTAAGGACTAGAGGGCATATCTATAAGTTGAGGGGGGAAGTTGATAGGAAATGTGCGGGGCAAGATTTTACACAGAGGGTAGTGTGTATCTCGAACGCGCTCCAGGGATGATGGTGGAAACTCAAACGACCATGACATTTAAGAGTATGAAAAAAAAGTGGACGAGCTTGAAGCTCAGTTAGAAATTGGCAAGCATGATGTTGTGGGAGTTACAGAGACTTGGCTGCAAGAGGGAGAGGGTTAGGAACTGAATATTCAAGGGTATACCTCCTATCGAAAAGACAGACAGGTGGGCAGAGGGGGGTGGGATAGCACTGTTGGTGAGGAATTAATTTCAGTTCCTTGCAAGGGGTGACATTGAAACAGGAGATGTGGAGTCAGTATGGATAGAACTAAGGGATTGTACGGGTAAAACTACTCTAATGGGACGTATCTACAGGTCCCCAAACAGTAGCTTGGATTTAGGGTGGAAGTTGAATCAAGAGTTAAAATTGACATGTAGTAAAGGTAATGCCACGGATGTTATGGGAGATTTCAACATGCAGGTAGACTGGGAAAATCACGTTGGTACTGGACCCCAAGAAATAGAGTTTGTGGAGTCCATCCGTGATGGATTCTTAGAGCAGCGTGTATTGGAGCCAACCAGGGATGTCAATTCTGGATGAAGTGTTGTGTAATGAACCGGATTTGATAAAGGAACAAAGTTAAGGAGCCATTAGGAGGTAGTGCCCAAAGTATGATCAGGTTTAATCTATAATTGCAAAGGGAGAAGGGTACAACGAAGGTGTCAGTGTTACCGTTGAATGAAGGGGGCAATGGAGCCATGAGGGAGGAGCTGGCCAAAGTTGATTGGAAAGACAGGGATGACAGTGGAACAACAATGGCAGATATTTCTGGGAATAATACAGAAATAGCGTGATCAGTTCATTCCAACAAGGGAGCCATGAATATAAAGAAGGATAGTAAAAGCTTCTTTTTGTATGTGAAGAGAAAAAAATAGCTTCAGACCAAAGTTGGACTCTTGAAGACTGAAAGAGGTGACTTTATTATGGAGAACAAGGAAATGACAGCTGAGTTGAACAGGTACTTTGGATTCGTCTTCACTAAGGAGGACACAAACAATCTTCCTTGGGGGGGATGTTTGTGTTGAACTCTTTAATATGTTGTGTCCATTTTTATTCATTTTTTTTTAAAAACCTTTTTCTATGGAACTTATTATTATTTAAATTATGTGAAGCGCTTTGGGGTTAATGCAAATTGTCTTAAAATGCGCTATATAAATAAAGTTTACTTACTTACTTACTTACTTCCTGATGTACTAGTGGCCAGAGGGCCTGCGGTGACGGAGGAACTGAAGGAAATCAACACTAGGCAGGAAATGGTGTTGGGTAGACTGATGGGACTGAAGGGTGATAAATGCCCAGGGCCTGATGGCCTGCATCCCATGGTACTTAAGGACGTGGCTCTAGAAATCGTGGATGCATTTGTGTTCATTTTCCAATATAGATTCAGGATCAGTTCCTGTGGTTTGGACCGTAGCTAAAGTTATCCCACTTTTTAAGAAAGGCGGGAGATAGAAAACAGGGAATTATAGACCAGTTAGCCTGACATCGGTGGTAGGGAAGTTGCTGGTCAATCGTAAAACATGAAATAGCAGGATATTTGAATAGCAGTAACAGGATTGGTCCAAGTCAGCATGGATTATGAAGGGGAATTCATGGTTGACTAATCTTCTGGAATGTTTTGATGTAACTAGGAACATAGACACGGGAGAGCCAGTGGATGCCATGTACCTGGACTTTCAGAGAGCATTTGATAAGGTCCCACATAGGAGGTTAGCGGGCACAATTAGGGCACCTGGTATATGGGGTAGAGTGCTGACATGGATAGAAAATTGATTGGCGGACAGGAAACAAAGAGTGGGGATTAACGAGTCCCTTTCTGAATGGCAGGCAGTGACTAGTGGGGTACCACAAGGCTCGGTGCTGGGACCGCAGCTATTTACAATATACATCAATGATGTGGATTAAGGGATGCAAAGTAACATTAGCAAATTTGCAGATGACACAAAGCTGGGTGGCAGTGTGAACTGTGAGGAGGATGCTATCAGAATGCAGGGTGCCTTGGACAGGTTGGGTGAGTGGGCAGATGCTTGACAGATGCAGTTTAATGTGGATACATTTGAGGATACCCACTTAAGTAGCAAATCCAGGAAGGTAGATTATTATCCGAATGGTGTCAAATTGGGAAAAGGGGAAGTGCAACGGGATCTGGGGATCCTTGGTCATTAGTCAATGAAAGTAAGCATGCAGGTACAGCAGGCAATGAAGAAAGTGCATGGCATGTTGGTGTTCATTACAAGAGGAATTGAGTATAGGAGCAAATAGGTAATTCTGCAGTTGAACAGAGCCCCAGTGAGAACACACCTGGAGTATTGTGTTCCCCGCTATTGTGGGTCCCCTAATTTGAGTAAGGACATTCTTGCTATTGAGGGAGTCCAGCGTAGGTTCACAAGGTTAAATGCTGGGATGGCGGGTCTGTCATATGCTGAGAGAATGGAGCAGCTGGGCTTGTATACTCTTGAATTTAGAATGATGAGAGAGGATCGTATTGAAACATATGATTATTAAGGGTTTCGACACGCTAGCCACAGGAAACATGCTCTCAATAATGGGTGAGTCCAGAACCAGGGGCCACAGGTTAAGAATAAGGGGTAAGGCATTTTGAACAGAGAGGAGGAAACACTTTTTCGCACAGAGAGTTTTGAGTCTGTGGAATTATCTCCCTCAGAGTGCGGGTCTCTGGATACTTACAAGATAGAGCTATATAGGGCTCTTAAAGATAGCGGAGTCAGGGGATATGGGGAGAAGGCAGGAACGGGGTATTGATTGTGGGTGATCAGCCATGATCATATTGATTGGCGGTGCTGGCTCAAAGGGCCAAATGGTCTACTCCTGCACCTATTGTCTATTGTCTATTTAGATAGGTGCATATACATGCAGGAAATGGAGGGATATCAATCATGTGCAGACGGAGGAAACTGGTTTAACTTTGTATCATGTTCTACACAGACATTGTGGACCAAAGGGGTCTATTCCTCTGCTGTACTGATCTGTATTGTTTGACACTAGCCCTTCCTGATCACCAGAATAGATGCTGCTTTCATTGGATGGGATGGTCCGAATGCTCAGGCCTAGCTTGGACAGGATATGTATCGGATACTGGAAACACAAGAAATGCTGAAATCTGGAGCAGAGAATATAGTGCTGAATGCTCTCAGCGAGTCATGCAGCTTCTGTGAAGTGAACGGATAAGTAACCCTCGGGTCAAGACTTTTATTAAGACTGATGTAGTATTGGGATGAAAGCTGGAAAAGAGAGGTGGGACTAAAAAGCCTGGCATGATCCTTGGAATGAGTGGGTTAACATACGATGAGCGTCTCACGGCAATGGGCCTCCACATACTGGACTTTAGAAGGATGAGGAGGGAACTGATTGAAACGTACCGAATAGTGAAAGGCTTCGATAGAGCGTATGTGGAGAGGATGTTTCCACTAGTGGGAGTGTCTAGGACAACACGTCATAGCCTCAGAATAAAACGATTTTCCTTTAAGAAGGAGATGAGGAGGAATTTATTTGGTTGGAGGATGGCGAAGGGCTGCGGAGGCCGTCACTGGATATTGCTGAGGCACCCATAGGCAGATTCTTGATTAGAACGGGTGTCAGGGGTTATGGGGAGAAGACAAGATAATGGGATTGAGCGGGAGAGATAGTCCAGCAGTTATTGTATGGCGGTGTAGACTTAATGGGTCGATTCACCTAATTTCGCTCCTATCACATGAACATGAAGTGATAGATGGATACAGATGAGGATGGTGTCTGATTGGCAGATGGCTGGAGTAAGCGACAAAGGGCTCAAGGTGAAAAGGAGAGAGGGAGATATCAGATACGAAGAGGAGTGTAAGGTAGAAGGGATATGGGTGGTGAGGGTCGGACAGGGAAGAGGGGTTGAAAGGGAAATATGGGACAAAAATGGCAGACGAGCGCATTGGGGAGAGGAGAGGAGCAGGATGACTGGGTAGTAGGAGATGTTGGGCGGGATTGGTTCATACTGAGTTGCGGTGGGGTCGGAGAAAAAGAGAGGAGGTTGGGGGTATTACTTGAGATTGAAGAATTTAATAGACTGGGTCTATCAAACCTATCCACCAGATTAAAGGCATCAGAGTGTGTCCAGCGACACAGGGTACTTATGGTAGCTAATGTTAACCCACCTTTTAAGAAAGGAGGGAGAGAGAAAGCAGGATCGGTCCGAGTCCGCATGGATTTACGAAGGGGAATTTGTTTCTGGAAATTTCTGAGGATATAACTAGGAAAATGGAAAAGGGAGGAAAATGAAAAATGGACAATGTAGTGTACGAGGAATTTCAGAAAGCCTTTGATAAGGTCCCACATAGGAGATTAGTGGGCAAAATAAGAGCACATGGTATTGCTTGACAGACAGGAAACAAAGAGTAGGGATTAACGGATCCCTTTCAGAATGGCAGGCAGTCACTCGTGGGCACTGCAGCTATTTACAATATACATTAATGATTTAGATGTGACATTTTACATTAATGGATAAAAAGTTACATTAGAAAAATTGCAGATGCCACAAAGCTGGGTGGCAGTGTGAATTATGAGAAGGATGCAATGAGGATGCAGGGTGACTTGGACATGTTGGCTGAGTTAGCTGGTGCATGGCAGATGCAATATGACTTGGATAAATGTGAGGTTATCCATTTTGGTGGCAAGAACAGGAAGGCAGATGCTGAAGCTCTGAATGGTGTCAAGTTAGGAAAAAGGAAAGTACAACGAGATTTTGGAGTCCTTCTACACCAGTCACTGAAAGTAAGCATGCAGGTAGAACAGGCAGTGTGAAAACTAATGGCATGTTGGCCTTCCTAACAAGAGTAATTGAGTAATGGAGCAAATATGTCCTTCTGCAGTTGTACAGGGCCCTGGTGAGAACACACCTAGAGTATTGTGTGCAGTTCTGGTCTCCAAATTTGAGGAAGGAAATTCTTGATATTGAGGGACTGTAGGTTCACGAGGTTAATTCCCGGGATGGCGGGACTGGAATATGTTGAAAGAATGGAGCAACTGGGCTTGTATACTCTGGAATTTAAAAGGTTGAGGGGGGATCTTACGATTATTAAAGGGTCGGACGCTGTAGAGGCAGGAACATGTTCCCGATGTTGGGGGAAGTCCAGAACCAGGGGCCACAGATTAAGAATGAGGGGTAAGTCATTTAGAACGGAGATGAGGAAAAGCCTTTCCACTCAAACAGTGGTGAATTTGTTGTTTTCTCAGAAGGCAATGGAAGCCAATTCTCTGGATGCTTTCAAGAGAGAGTTAGATAGAGCTCTCAAATATTGCGGAGTCAAGGGATATGGGAAGAAGGCAGGAACAGGGTACTGATTGTCGATGATCAGCCTTGATCACAGTGAATGGCGGTGCTGGCTCAGAGGGCCGAATGGCCTACTCCTGCACCTATTGTCTATTGAGAGTGAAAACGTATTCCACCGTATCTATAATAGGCGTCTGATCACCCGGATCAAGAATGACTACTTCCCAACAACCAGCAGGCTCTTGAACACAATACAATACGAACCTCAACTATGGATATGACCTATGAATTGTTTTATGTCGCTCTGAGAACATGTAATGGGGTTAGTGATTCGCTGAGTTTTTGTTTATTATATATTTTGTCTATTATATATTATCTGTTGTGTTTTCATGCCTATTACGTTGAGTTTAGTGTACCGTTGTCATGTGTACTGAGGTACAGTGAAAGGCTGCGTCCCATTCAGTTAGCAGAATTACGATTGAGTCATTCACAGTGTACAGATACATGACAAGGGCATCATGTGAATAATAGAAACATAGAAACATAGAAAATAGGTGCAGGAGGAGGCCATTCGGCACCTCGGGCCAGCACCGCCACTCATTGTGATCATGGCTGATCGTTCTCAATCAATAACCCGTGCCTGCCTTCTCCCCATATCCCTTTATTCCACTAGCCCCTAGAAATATATCTAACTCTCTCTTAAAGCCATCCAGTGATTTGACCTCCGCTGCCCTATGTGGCATGGGATTCCACAAATTCACAACTATCTGGGTGAAAACGTTTTTTCTCACCTCAGTCTTAAATGGCCTCCCCTGTATTCTAAGACTGTGGCCCCTGGTTCCGGACTCGCCCAACATTTGGTAATATTGTACCTGCATCTAGCTTGTCTAGTCCTTTTATAATTTTATATGTTTCTATAAGATACCCCTCATCCTTCTAAACTCTAGTCAATACAAGCCTAGTCTATTCAATCTTTCCTCATATGACAGTCCCGCCATCCCAGGGATTAATCTCGTGAACCTACGCTGCACTGCCTCAATCACAAGGATATCCTAAATTAGGAGACCAAAATGTACACAATATTCCAGATCTGGTCTTGCCAGCGCCCTATACCACTGCAGAAGAACATATTTACACCTATACTGAAATCTTCTTGTTTTGAAGGCCAACATTCCATTAGTTTTCTTCACTGCCTTCTGTACCTGCACGCCAGCTTTCGGTGACCGTTGTATCAGGACACCCAGGTCTCGCTGCACCTCCCCCTTACCGAGCCTAACCCCATTGAGATAATACCTAATCCCATTGATATAATAATGCAAGAAAGAGCCAGTAATGTCCAATCAACGATAGATTGAGGGTCTGCAATGAGATATATAATTCAGGACTGCTTTCCAGTTGTGGTTGGCTGGTCAGTTGCCTGATAGCAGCGTGTTAAAAACTCTCCCTTAATCTGCAGGTGTGCGCTTTCACTCTTCTATACCATTTTCCCCTATGGGACAGGGGTTATACGACTGTAAATGAGAATGTAATTGTTCTGCGGTACATATGGCAATGAAACACTCTGGACACTTACCTGCCGGAGTCAGGGCCCTTCCAAAGACCTCAACCTCGCATACACTCAGAATTTTTCTACTTCCTTTAAGATAGATGTTCACATATCGACCCTTGAATCCAGGGCAGAAGACATCGTTCCTTTCGTGAACGTCGAAGATTGATCCACAGCTGGAAGAAACCGAAACATTAAATTATCATGAAGGATAACATCAACCAAGTTTCAAGCATGGTGTCAGGAATGTGGGCAGTGACAAAGTGCCTCTCTCACCACGAACATGAGATATTTGTCGCCACGGAAGGTTTTTGGTGCGTTGGCCATTATCAGTCAGGATATTGAGTATGTAAACCGGTATAGATGGCTCGAGTTTAATCATGTATTGGCTTTCCGCCCACTGTTTAGTGATCCATTCGTTGTACCTCAGTTCACGTTAAATTAAACAACACAACGTTATGTTACAAATATAAAAGATGTGTGTGAGACTGTACCAATAAATATTGGGTTGAGGTTGAGAAAGTAAGATGCCAGCGAGAGCCACGGCAGAGCGGAGAGGAAGCTCCCGGCGGTCACCACAGAGGTGCAGAAGGGAAGTTCCCGGTGAGGGCTGCGGAGCCGAGGGCTGGTCGGGCCGAGGACAGGCCGTGGAGAGGAGGGACGGTCGGTTAACGGATGGGTCGCGAAGAGGAGAGGTGGACGGGTCGAGGAAGTACTGCGGAGAGAATATAGAGGGAACAACGTGACTTTAATGAATACTTTTGTAAAGGGCTTATCCCACTTAGGCGATTTTTCAGCAGACTGCCGGCGACTGTCAAGTTGCAGCCGGGAACTGGAACGGCCACTGCCAGAGTGCAACACACACACACACACACACAAACACATCGCTATGGCGGGGGCCAGGGCAAGCGAGTGGAGCGCAGTCTGAAATTCAAACAGGGCAAAGCCAAGGTGATACAGACACACACCGCGATGAACAAGAAGGTTAAGACAGCTATCACAGTGTACGGTAAGTCCTTTAAAATAGGGGGATAAGGAGTGGAGACACTTTTAAGAAGCCAGATAACTTTTAATAAGCCAGAGATACACAGCTGTGAAGTTCAGCGGATAATTAACATTACCGGTCGGTTATCCTTGGTTCTGAAAACTCGTGCTTACGGTTTATTTCCCCAATAAAGCAATGAAAATGATCGGTCAGCAAAGGCGATTAACTACGACCATCTCGAATACATGACGACCCCACTACAACTGCACCTACGACTACAGAAATGTGGAATATCAACGTTGAAAAAATTGTCATGTTGACCATACTGAGGCCGCGACTAGTTCCCAGTATGCAGGAACTCCTCGCGACCATGAAGGAGTCTTACCAGCGACCACCAGCGAACATGTGGCTATCATGTGGCGAGCGCAGTCTCCTGCCCTCGCCTAAAATGTTGCCCAAGTGGGACAGGCCCTTGACTTTTCCGGTGGCGGAGACAAAAAAATGTCGAGACACCTGAGGAAACACCACGAATCCATACGTCATCACATCACTTCACGCCGCGACTGTTTCGGTGACCTGATACATCACAATGATGCGGGACGTCGCTGAGTGGGACAGGCCTAAAACTGAACCGTGCGTGGAATCACCACAAGATCAGTGGGCAAAGATGAAATTAAGAATTGTCGCGCAATACTCACTATCTGTTGTTGTTCCCGTTATTCGCCAGCGAAAACCCAATGCGGACCTCTGCCTTCCGGATCCGAAAACGGCAGCATGGCTGTCTGTTGTGGATTGTTACATAAGATATGAAATAGGCTTGTCCCAGATCGACCCTCCACCAGGGGTCGCTACTCATACTTGTTCGGGCACAGTCAGTCCCGTCCGGCCACCACGTTGTCTCGCCGTCAGTGGCTTTGCCGGCATTTCCGTCGAATCGGTAATGCGTGCTGGATTGTGTTGCCGTTTTCCGCAAAGCCAAGTTTGCTGTTTAGTGAGAAAGTAATTCACGTATCAACAAATGTTCAATCTCACCCCACTGCATCTGTCCCTTGCCCTACCATCTTCTTCCACTGGGAGTACAGCAGTGTCATGGTGACCCAACTACTCGATACCCTTCCCAATGGTGCAAGGCCGCCAAACGGCGTCTTCATTACCCAGGTTACATAACTCACCACTTTATGCAACCATGCACCTGTACTCCGAGATCTCTCTGTTTTGAACCTCACCAAGTGCTCTAATATTTAATGTGTAGTCCCTGCCCTCGTTTGACATAACAAAGTGCAACACCTCACACTTGTCAGCGTAACTTCCATTTCCATTCCTTGATCCACCTTCTCACATGATCTAAATTTTGCTGTTAATGGAGATAGTCCTAACATCATTGAAAGAGGCCCTTCACCCCAACTCGCCCACTCCGACAGATACCCTATCTAAGCTCATCCTATTTACCCACATTTGCCTTCTAAGTCGTCCCTATCCATGCACACTCTCCGTCCATTGCTTTTGAATGTTGTTATTGTACCTCTTGGCAGCTTATTTCATATATACGTAGCATCCACTCTACGTGAAAAGGTTACCCCTTAGGTTCTTCTTACATTTTGCCCCTTTCACCTGTAAACCCAGTTCCACTGGTTCGATTCATCTACTCTGCGTAACAAGCCTGTACATTCACACTGTCTATTATACACAGGAGTGTATATACCTCTCTAAGATGACCACTCTTCATAGACTCCTGCGTTCCAAGCACCAGAATCCTAGCCTGCCCAACCCCTCTCTTATAGCTCACGCTCTCGTGGCCTGGCAACATACTTGTAAATCTACTCTGCACTCATTTCAGCATAATGACATAATGACTGTAGCAGGGTGAGCAAAACTGAACAAAATATTTCAAAATACAGACTTACCAACGTCTTGTATAAGTAGAACAAAATGTCCTCACTTCTATAATCAAAATCTTAACGGAATCGATGCGATACTATACGTTTGAGCTTTATTGTACCCGGGAGGGATATTAGTCTACCAACATTCATAAAACCAAACAAGATATCTGACACATGAAATTAAAGTGAGGAATGGAACCTCCAGGATTGGAGATGTGGAAAGATTAGGAATGGAGGTGGATCAGTCGACCTCATAACAGAAGGGGGAGGAGTTGTACAGATTGATAGCCACAGGGAAAAAGCAACTCCTGTGGCGTTCTGTGCTGCATCTTTGTGCAATGAGTCTGTTGCAATGAGAAGGTGCTCCTCAGGTTAACCAGTACGCCATGGATGGGGTGAGCTGTATTGTTCAAGATGCTCTTCAATTTCCCCACCAAGACCACCTCCAGTGAATCCAACTCCAGCGCCACCCTCCTGATGAGCTTGTTAATTATGTTGGCATCTGCAGCCTTCGCCCTGCTGACCCAGCACACGACAGGGAAGAAGATGGCACTGGCCACCACCGTTTGATAGAACATCTGCAACATCTTACTGAAGACGTTGAAAGAGCTGAGCCGCCTCAGAAAGCACAGACAGCTCTGTCCCTTCTTATACAGCGCCTCAGAGCTCCAAGGCCAACAGCCTTCGTTACCACCATATATACCTGTACTCCCTATATACCTATATACTTGCCCACCATTCTCCTGTATGCAACCTTATCAGTGGTTTTCTGCAAGTCCAGGCACACTACATCAATTGGCTCTCCTTCATCCATTTTATTTGTAACATCCTTAAAAAACTCCAGATTAGTCAACCAGGATTTCCCCTTCATAAATCCATGCTGACTTGGACAGATTCTGTCAATGCTTTCCAAATGCGCCTTCATTAATAATCTTTAATATGTGACTCCAGTATCGTCCCCACCATCGATGTCAGGCTAACTGGTCTATAATTCCCCGTTTCTCTGTCGCCCCTTTCATGATACATGGGATAACATTAGCTACCCTTCAATCCACAGGAACTGATCCTAAATCCAAAGAACATTGGAAAATGATCACCAATGCATCCATGATTTATAGAGCCACCTCCTTGAGTACACTGGGATGCAGACCATCAGGCCCTGGGGATTTATCATCCTTCAGTCCCATCAGTCTACCCAATACTATTTCTCACCTAATGCAAATTTCTTTCAGTTCCTGTCCCCTAAATCTTCTGATATCTTGTACATCTGGGAGATTGTTTGCGTCTTAATGTGAAGACAGAACCAAAGTGTCTGTTCAACTCTTCTGCCATTTCCTTGTCCCCATAATAATTTCACTTGTTTCTGCTTTCAAGGGACCCACATTTGTCTTTTTCTAATATTTTTCTCAACATACCGAAAGAAGCTTTTACTAACCTTGTTTATATTTTTTGGCGAGCTTCCCCTCATACTTCATCTTTTAACCCGGTTTTGCTCTTTGTGTTACCTTCTGTTTGAAAGTTTCACAATCCTCATGGCTTCCTGCTATTCTTTGCAATGTTATACACCTTTTCCGTTTGTTTTATTCCATCTCTAACTTCCATTGTCAGCCACGGTTGCCTCTTTCTCCCCCTTGAATCGTCTTACTCTTTGGAATGAAATGATCCTACATCTTCTGTACTATGCCCATAAATTACTGCCATTGCTGTTCCACCATCATTCCTGCTAGGATCCTTTTCCAATCCACATTGGCCAGTTCCTCTCTCATGCTTTCATAGTCCCCTTTCTTCAACTCCAACTCTGACACTTCTGATTTAGCCTTCGCCCTCTCAAATTGCAGATTAAAGTCATATTATGGTAACTACCTAGCAGTTCCTTTACCTTGAGTTCCCTTGTTAAATCGGATTCATTAGACAACACTAAATCAAGACTTGCCTTCTCTCTGGTAGGCTCCAGTACAAATTGCTCTAAGAATGCATCTCGGAGGCACTCTACACACTCAATTTCTTGAGGTGCAGAACCAAACCTGATTTTCCCAGTCGACCTGCACAGTTAAATCTCCCATAACCATAGCGGCATTACATGTGTTACATGCCAATTCTAATTCCTGCTGCAACTTACACCCTATATCCAGGCTACCGTTTGGGGGCCGGTAGATAACTCCCATTAGTGTCATCTAACCTTTACAATTCCTCAATTCTATCCACTGCGTCAGTCCCCATATCACCAAGGGACTGAATTTCATCCCTCCACAACAGAGCTACCCCACCTCCTCTGCCCACCTGCCTGTCTGTTATTTCTATAGGATGTATTACCCTGAATATTCAGTTCCCAGTCCCGATACTCCTGCAGCCATACCTCTGTAATCCCCACAATGTCACATCTACCAATCTCTAACTGAGCCTCAAGCTCATCATTTTTACTTCTTATACTTCGTGTATTCATATATAATACTTGAAATCTATTACTCACGTCACCTTTCACATCGGTTCCTATTTCACTTGGCCATACTCTCCTATCCCTTTGTGAGCTTTCTGTCACGTTAATTCTGGTTTATTTCTTAACTTTTCCTATACTCTCCCTTTAACTCCTTCCTTGTATTTCCAATTTGTCTCCCCCCCCCCCCTCCCCCCCAACTAATCTATTTATTCTCTCCCCGCCCCCCCCCCCCCCCCCCCCCCCCCCACTGCTCTCTATATGCGGGCCAATTGTGTCACTCCCTACAAGGTGATCATTCGTTTTTATTTCTCAGCTGCACCCATACAACTTCACAGAACAGACCATTAGGTACGTAATCTTGGCCGATGGCCATGATGTTCTCTTTACCAATAAACCACTCACCTTCCTCTTTTTCCCCTCACCTGTATCCCGACTGCAGCACCTAGGCTCTGGAACATTAACCTGGCATTCTTGTCCTCCTCTCAGCCAGGTTTCCATAATGGCTGTGACGTCCCAGATATACATACTGATCCACACGCTGAGTTCATCCACATTTCCGTAAGCTTCTCAAACTGAAATTGGTGCAAGTTAGTGCACACTTCTCCCAACCATGCTCATGCCTATCCTGTCCACAGAACCTGTTTTCATTGATTTCCAGCCTCTCTCTCATCTTACAACTGCATTGCTTCACCCCTCTGCCAATCTAGTTTAAACCATCCTGAGTAGCACTTGAAAACCTGCCTGCCAGGATATTGTCACCCTTTCAGTCCAGCTGCCAACATACCTCTTGTACAGGACACCTCTGCCCCAGAAGAGATCCCAATGGACCAAATATCCATGGAATACAACAATTCCTCAACCGGATAATCACTTGTCCTGTCTTTCTGGTCCTAATCTCATTAGCACGTGGCACCTGGAGGAATCATGAGATTACCATCTTCGAGCTTCTGCTTTTTAACTTTTGCCCCTTACTGTATTCTATCTGCAGGACTTCACCCCTTTCATTACCAATGTCATTTATGCGAAATGGTGGATAGTGAGGAAGATATCCTTCCTAAGTGAGCACTCACTATGTACGTGTCAACTGCATATTTATAACAATATTTACTGGAGAAATCGGCGGATAGAATGGCAGATTAACGGCGGTTTAATCCAAACACGTGTGAGGTGTTGTATTTTGGGAGGTCGAATGCAAACAAAATGTATACAGTTAACGTAAAGAACTAGTATAGCATTAATAAATAGAGGGATCTTGGGGTCCATGTCCATAATCCCCCGAAAGAGACAACACAAGTAGATATACAGTGGTGAAGAAGGCATATGGTATGTTAGGCTTCA
The DNA here is from genome assembly GCF_010909765.2 of Amblyraja radiata. Lineage (NCBI taxonomy): Eukaryota > Metazoa > Chordata > Chondrichthyes > Rajiformes > Rajidae > Amblyraja > Amblyraja radiata. The sequence goes on along the minus strand of NC_045957.1, from coordinate 3,208,099 downwards.
CTAGATGGGGCACGAAGAGTCACGAAGTTATAATGCAGCTTTATAGAACTCTGTTTGTGCCAAATTGGGTATACACCATGTATACTGCAGTGGGCGGTGCCAGCAATGGCCGCCTCGCCAAAGGTCTGTCTGTCCCATCCTTTTGTTGTTGGTTTGTGTCTGTTAAATGTATGTTTTAGTGTTCTAAAGCTTGTTTTATGTGGTGGGTGGGGGGGAGTGGGGGTTTGGGGGAAACTTTTTCTAATCTCTTACCTCATCGGAGATGCAATTATTTTCTGTATCGTATCCCAGTTCGCACTGCGGCCTAACATCAAGTAGTGGGCGGCCTTTGCTGGAGACCGACTTCGGGCGCTCCACCACGAGAGCCTGCGGACTTACCATCATGGAGCCCGCGATCCCTTTGCCTGGGATTGACCACTGAGATCAACTGCGGGAGCCTGTGAACTTTAACATCGTGGTGTTCGCGGGCTCTGGTCAGAGACCGACTTCGGGAGCACCTAGCCGCAGGAGCTTCGACCGCCCCGAAGCGGGAGCTTTGATTGCCGGATGCGGGAGCTTCGATTGCCCCGACGGCCGGTGGTTCAACTGCCCCGACCGCGGGAGAATAAAGAGGAAGAACATATATACTGTATTGCTTTCCATCACAGTGAAGAATGTGGGGAACCCGCTGTGGTGAATGTTTATATTAACTGTTATGTCATTGTGTATGCACGCAAATAATCTCACTGTGCCGAGTCACCTGTGAGAATACAGTATTCCTATTCCTATTCCTAAATTGTTAATATAATTACAAATAGCCGTGGACCCAGCACCAACTTCTGCGGCACTCCACTGGTCACAGATTTCCAATTAGCAAATCGTCCTTCCACCACAACCTTCCTCTGAGCCAATGTTGAGTCCAATTGGTCCGCTCACATTGGATTCCAATATGATCTAACTTCCAGACTAGCCTATTGTACAGGAACTTGTCAAAGGCGTTGATAAAGTCACGAGGACACTGCCCTGCCCTCATCAGAGGTGACCTCTTCAAAAAACAGTTAGATTAATTAGACAGAATTTCCTTCGCACAAAGCCACGCTGACTCTCTCTAATCTGTTGGTCCCTATCCAAATGCTGCCAGATTATGTCCCTCAAACTCCAATTAACTGTCCCACTATGGCACCAGGCTCACGGACGAAATCTAGAGGGCATAGGTTTCAGCAAGAGGGAAAATGTTTAATAGGTACATGAGGGGATATTTTTTCACACAGAGAGTGGTTAGCATATGGAGCGACCTGCCAGAGGAAGTTGTTGCGGCAGGTGAAATAACAATAATAATAATAAGAGAGTCAGGGGTGGAATTTAGTGTAGTGACTATTACCAAGGAGAAGGGAAGCATGGGAAGCTGAAAAGGATGACACTGGGTAGGTTAGCTGGAGTGAATGGATTGCACCGTAGGGTTATTAAGGGGGGGGGGGCTTTAGAGATTGTGGAGGCATTTATAGTGATAATTCAATAATCATTAGACTCAGGAGTGGTTCAAGATGATTGGAAAATTGCCAATATTACCCCGCTGCACAAGAAGGAAGAAAAGCAGACTGGTGGGAACTATAGGCAGGTTAGCCTGACTTTGGTGGTTGATATGATTTTGGAGTCCATTATAAAAGATGAGGTGATGGAGTGCTTTGAAATTCACGAGAAAATAGGCCGGTCAGCAGGGTTTTGTGACAAATTTGCAGGAATTCTTTGAAGAAGTACACAGCAGGACACACAGGAAAATCAGTAGATGTTGTTTTGCTAGATTTACAGAAAGCCACACGTCAGGTTGCTAAGTAAGATGAGAGCCCACAGTATCAAAGGGCAGACACCAGCATGGATATCAGGTTGGCTGGGTGGCAAAAGGCAAAGTGTAGCAATAAAGGGGGCTTTTTTCTGGTTGGCTGCCATTGACTGGCGGAGCTCCGCAGAGCTGGGTCCGCTGTTCTTCATGTTGTATATTAATTATTTGGATGAGGGGATTGAAGGGTTTGTGTCCAAGTTTGCTGATGATACGAAAATAGGCGGAGGGGCAGGTAGTGTAGAGAAAGTAGGGACTCTGCAGAAGGTATTGGTTACAATCGGGGTTACAATCGAACCAGGGCCTCTGGTGCTGTGCGGCAGCCGTTCTACCAGCCATACCACTGTATCTTCAAACGCGTCTCACCGAGTATGAAATGCTGCTGGACGTCCTGTGGCTGTGTGTTTGCACTGCTCTCTCTGACTTGGATTATCAGGCAATATTGGTGAGGGTGTCTCCCTGACTGATGGTGTGAATACACAACAGAACGGGCTGAGTACGAGTGCTACTCACCAAAATGAGGGTCAGGAGATGCTCCAGGTTGGCAGGTCAATGCGAGCAGGCAAAGCCGAGCGATGCTGTGGGGGAAGAATCGACACGATCAAAATGTGGTTCTGCTGGGTCAGCAATACCTGCAGTCACCTCCAGTTGAAGACGAGATTCACCAGGACGTTAACTGGGCAGTGGGCTTGAGCTCTAGGGAGAGGTTAGAAGGGTCAGAACTTTATTCTTTGGAGTGTAGGAGGCTGAGGGACGACCTGTTGAAGTGTACAATATCATAAAGGCATGGATAAAATAAACTCACAGTCATTTCCCAGGGTAGAGCATTCTAACACGAGAGAACATAGGTTTAAGATGAGAAAGGTGAGAATTAAGTGGGACTCCAGAGGCAACTTTTACAGGCGATTCATTACTGACTGTTTGTTCCCACCCCATATCCAAAAGACCTCCTGATGCTGGGTTAAGTGATCAAGGATGGAAACGAAATTAGAGGAGTGGGAGAGGTTCTTGTTAATGGGTACACCAGAAACAAGAAAAAATGCAGTACGGGGAAAACAGAGGATCGGTTGGATTGCCTTGGAAACAGAGCGAGTTGTTGAGCCAAATAATCGTGTTCTACTTGATGAGGGAAGAGTGAAATTGAGAAACAAGTGAATACTCACCACCATTTCATCGTCCTGGGCTTCGGAATTCAATAGCAGTGGATCGTTTCACGGACACAATGTACATTTCGAAGGGACAGCGCCTCAGCTTAAAAAGGCACTGGATCTGGCTTGAGTCCAAATTGCTAATACCGTTTGCTGGCGTTAAAGTAGACTGGAAATGTAGGGGCTTTGTATGATAATTTGCTGCACACATACATCACAATGCCCATTAAAATCAACAAGGCTGTTACAGGATGTCCGAGAACATGAAATTATCCTCACTTGTATGATAATTTGCTGAACACATTCATCACAATGCCCTTTAAAGTCAACAAGGCTGTTACAGGATGTCTCAGAACATGAAATTATCGTCACGTATGCTTCACATTATTAAAATTGAAATATAGAGATGCAGAATCTGAAACGATAGCAGCAAATACATATCTGTTCTCTAGATGTGGTTTTCCGTTCTAAGACCCATGATCACAATTGTCAATGGACCCATCATCAGCATTTTCAACAGGCCCGAGTTCCCCATTGTAAACAGACCCGAGTTCCCCATTGTAAACAGACCCGTGTTCACCAGTGTCAATAGACCCGTGTTCACCATTGTCAGTGGACCCATGTTCACCAGTGTCAATGGACCTATGTTCACCATTGTCAATGGACCTATGTTCACCATTGTCAATGGACCCATGTTCACCATTGTCAGTGGACCCATGTTCACCAGTGTCAATGGACCTATGTTCACCATTGTCAATGGACCTATGTTCACCATTGTCAATGGACCTATGTTCACCATTGTCAGTGGACCCGTGTTCACCAATGTCAATAGACCCGTGTTCACCATTGTCAGTGGACCCATGTTCACCAGTGTCAATGGACCTATGTTCACCATTGTCAATGGACCTATGTTCATCATTCTCAATGGACCTATGTTCACCATTGTCAATGGACCTATGTTCACCATTGTCAATGTAACTATGTTCACCATTGTCAGTGGACCCATGTTCACCAGTGTCAATGGACCCATGTTCACCAGTGTCAATGGACCTATGTTCACCATTGTCAGTGGACCCGTGTTCACCAATGTCAATAGACCCGTGTTCACCATTGTCAGTGGACCCATGTTCACCAGTGTCAATGGACCTATGTTCACCATTGTCAGTGGACCCATGTTCACAATGGTCATGGACCAGTGTTGACCAATGTCAATCGATCCATGTTTGCCATTCAACATTGAACTATTTCATGATTGTCCATTCCATTGTGGGCATCACAGACTCTCACAACTGGAAATTGCCCCACGTTCTCCTCCCCAACCATTAACTTTTCCCCTTGTTCACTCTGCATGCATTCTGCCCTGTAGATCAAACAGTATTGCTGAAGGTTACCGGTCCCATATCTTTGCAGGCATCATAGCCTAAAAGTGGAATAACATTGCGGACGATGACATAGAATCGTAACCTGTATGGTTGATCCCCTAAGTGGTACTGCAGCTTCACAGTGCCGATCGTATTGACCTCGCTTCCCCCTTATGCGAGAAGAGTAACATTGGTAGGTTTTAATAGCTCTGCGTTCCTCAGACGAGACAGAACATTGCTGGTAACACCAAAAGCTAGTTTGCGAATGAAACAAAGCTGGGTGGCAGTGTGAGCTGTGAAGAGGATGTTAGGAGGTTGCAGGGTGACCTGGACAGGTTGAGTGAATGGCCAGATGCGTGGCATATGCAGTATAATATTAAAAAATGTGAGGTTATCCACTTTTGTGGCAAAAACAAGGGGGCAGATTATTATCTCAATGGGGTTAGGTTAGGTAAGGTGGAAGGTACAGCGAGACCTGAGTGTCCTTGTACACCGGTCACTGAAAGTTTGCGTGCAGGTACAGCAGGCAGTGAAGAAAGCTAATGCAATGTTGGCCTTCAAAACAAGAGGATTTCAGTATAGGAGTAGAGAGGTTCTTCTGCAGTTGTATAGGGCTCTGGTAAGACCACAGCTGGAATATTGCGTACAGTTTTGGTCTCCTAATTTGAAGAAGGACATCCTTGTGATTGAGGCAGTGCAGCGTAGGTTCACGAGATTGATCCGTGGGATGGCGGGACTGTCATATGAGGAAAGATTGAAAAGACTGGGCTTGGATTCACTGGAGTTGAGAAGGATGAGGAGAGACCTTATAGAAATATATAACATTATAAAAGGACTGGACAAGCTGGATGCAGGAAACATGTTCCCAATGTGGGGCAAGTCCAGAACCAGTGCCACAGTCTTAGCAGGAGGTCATTTAAGACTGAGGTGAGAAAAAACTTTTTCACCCAGAGAGTTGTGAATTTATGGAATTCCCTGCCGCAGAGGGCAGTGGAGGCCAAGTCAATGGATGGATTTAAGAGAGAGTTAGATAGAGCTCTAGGGGCAAATGGAGTCAAGGGATATGGGGACAAGGCAGACACGGGATATTGATTGGATGTGATCAGCCATGATCACAATGATGGCTCGAAGGGCCGAATGGCCTCCTCCTACACCTATTTTCTATGTTTCTATGTTTCTATATTGCATTTGCTTCATTGTCGATTTTCATCAATCACTTTATTGTTTACTGTTACAGTGGCCATTGGCTCACTATTCTGCACATATTGTGTGATAATAGAATGTGCCTGCAGAATAATTCCATCCACCTTTGGCCTCTAGTCCATGCTTCTATCGGACAAATCTGACAGCAGCTCATCCTGCAGCATATTTATTGGCTACTTTGTCTGGTCTCTGTTAGGTCGGGATCTGCAACATCTCCAAAAATGGTTTCACCTTTTAAACCCATGGAAAACGCGACCAAAGGCACTTCTCCCTCTTTGCCAAGTGCCCCCCACCACAGTTGTTACATTCTTGAATATAACAAGACGACAGAGGATCTAAGGAGGTAGAGGAACTGAAAGACATTTTCATTAGGCGAGAAATAGTATTGGGTAGGCTAATGGGCCTGAAGGATGATAAATCCCCTGCGCCTGCATCCCAGGGTCCTCGGGGAGGTGGCACTAGAAATAGTGGACGCATTGGTGATCATTTTCCAACGTTCAATAGATTCAGGATCAGTTCCTGTGGATTGGAGGATAGCTAATATTATCCCACTTTTCAAGAAAGGAGCGAGAGAAAACGGGGAATTACAAACCTGGTACCTGACTTCGGTGATGGGAAAGATAACCATATAACCATATAACAATTACAGCACGGAAGATGCTGGGGTTAATTATTAAAGAGGTAATAATGGGGCATTTGGATAGCAGTAAAAGGATAAGTCCAAGTCAACATGGATTTATTAAAGGGAAATCATGCTTGACTAATCTTCTGGAATTTTTTGAGGATGTGACAAGAAAAATGGATGAAGGGGAGCCAGTGGATGTAGTGCATCTGGACTTTCAGAAAGCCTTTGATAAGGTCCCGCACGAGAGATTGGTGACTATAATTAGAGCACCTGGTATTGGAGGTAGGGTGGTGACATGGATAGAAAATCGGTTGGCAGACAGGAAGCAAAGAGTGGGAGTGAACGGGTTCTTTTCAGAATGGCAGGCAGTGGCATGTGGAGTGCCGCAAGGCTCGGTGTTGGCGCCGCAACTGTTTACCGTACAGTGGCTTGCAAAAGTATTCATACTCCTTGAACTTTTCCACATTTTGTCACGTTACAACCACAAACGTAAATGTATTTTATTGGGATTTTATGTGATAGACCAACACAAAGTGGCGCATAATTGTGAAGTGGAAGGAAAATGATACATAGTTATACAAATAAAAAACTGAAAAGTGTGGCGTGCAAAAGTATTCAGCCCCCTTTACTCTGATACCCCTAAATAAAATCCAGTGCAACTAATTACCTTCAGAAGTCACCTAATTAGTAAATAGAGTGCACTTGTGTGTAATCTAATCTCAGTATAAATACAGCTGTTCTGTGAAGGCCTCAGAGGTTTGTTAGAGAACATTAGTGAACAAACAGCATCATGAAGCCCAAGGAACACACCAGACAGGTCAGCGATAACGTTGTGGAGAAGTTTAAAGCAGGGTTAGGTTATACAAAAATATCCCAAGCTTTGAACATCTCACGGAGCACTGTTCAATCCATCATCTAAAAATGGAAAGAGTATGGCACAACTGCAAACCTATCAAGACATGGCCGTCCACCTAAACTGGCAGGCCGGGCAAGGAGAGCATTGATCAGAGAAGCAGCTAAGAGGTTCATGGTAACTCTGGAGGAGCTGCAGAGATCCACAGCACAGGTGGGAGAATCTGTCCACAGGACAACTATTAGTCGTGCACTCCACAAATCGGGCCTTTATGGAAGAGTGGCAAGAAGAAAGCCATTGTTGAAAAAAAGCCATAAGAAGCCCCATTTGCAGTTTGCCACAAGCCATGTGGGGGACACAGCAAACATGTGGAGGAAGGTGCTCTGGTCAGATGAGACCAAAATTGAAGTTTTTGGCCTAAATGCAAAACGCTATGTGTGGCGGAAAACTAACACTGCACATCACCCTGAACACACCATCCCCGCTGTGAAACATGGTGGTGGCAGCATCATGCTGTGGGGATGTTTTTCTTCAGCAGGGACAGGGAAGCTGGTCAGAGTTGATGGGAAGATGGATGGAGCCAAATACAGGGCAATCTTGGAAGAAAACCTGTTAGAGTCTGCAAAAGACTTGAGACTGGGACGGAGGTTCACCTTCCAGCAGGACAACGACCCTAAACATACAGCCAGAGCTACAATGGAATGGTTTAGATCAAAGCATATTCATGTGTTAGAATGGCCCAGTCAGTCCAGACCTAAATCCAATTGAGAATCTCTGGCAAGACTTGAAAATTGCTGTTCACAGACGCTCCCCATCCAATCTGACTGAGCTTGAGCTATTTTGCAAAGAAGAATGGGCAAAAATGTCAGTCTCTAGACGTGCAAAGCTGGTAGAGACATACCCCCAAAAGACTTGCAGCTGTAATTGCAGCGAAAGGTGGTTCTACAAAGTATTGACTCAGGGGGGCTGAATACGTTTGCACGCCACACTTTTCAGTTTTTTATTTGTAACAAAAATTGAAAACCATGTATCATTTCCTTCCACTTCACAATTATGCACCACTTTGCGTTGGTCTATCACATAAAATCCCAATAACGTTTCTGGTTGTAACGTGACAAAATGTGGAAAAGTTCAAGGGGTATGAAAACTTTTGCAAGCCACTGTATATATTAATGATTTGGAAGAGGGTACTAGGAGCAACACTTGCAAGTTTGCGGATGACACAAAGCTGCGTGGCAGTGTGAACTGTGAAGAGGATTTTAGGGGGTTGCAGGGTGACCTGGACAGGTTGAGTGAGTGGGCAGATGCGTGGCAGATGCAGTATAATATAGATAAATGTGAGGTTATCCACTTTGGCGGCAAAAACAAGAGGGCAGATTATTTTCTCAATGGGGTTAGGTTAGGTAAGGGAGGGGTGCAACGAGACCTGGGTGTCCTTGTACACCACTCACTGAAAGTTGGCGTGCAGGCACATCAGGCAGTGAAGAAAGCTAATGGAATGTTGGCCTTCATAACAAGAGGATTTCAGTATAGGAGTAAAGAGGATCTTCTGCTGTTGAAAAGGCCTCTGGTAAGGCCACACCTGGAGTATTGTATACAGTTTTGGTCTCCTAATTTGAGGAAGGACATTCTTGTGATTGAGGCAGTGCAGCCTAGATTCACGAGATTGATCCTTGGGATGGCGGGACTGTCACATGATGAAATAATGAAAAGACTAGGCTTGTATTCACTGGACTTTAGAAGGATGAGGGGGCATCATATAGAAACATATAAAATTATAAAATGACTTGACAAGCTAGATGCAGGAAAACTGTTCCCACTGTTGGGCGTGTCCAGAACCAAGGGCCACAGTCTTAGAATAAAGGGGAGACTGAGGTGAGAAAAAACGTTTTAACCCAGAGAGTTGTGAATTTGTGGAATTCTCTGCCACAGAGGGCAGTGGAGGTCAAATCACTGGATGGATTTAAGAAAGAGATAGATAGGGCTCTAGGGGCTAGTGGAATCAAGGGATATGGGGAGAAGGCAGGCATTGGTTATTGATTGGGGACGATCAGCCATGATCACAATTAATGGCGGTGCTAGCTCGAAGGGCCGAATAGCCTCCAGCTGCACATATTTTCGATTTATTTCTATGTTTCTATGATAATAGCTGCGGACCAGGTAAACCTTCGGAAAAAAAGGTAGCGTCTTCTAGATGGGCTGAAAGGTCTTGTATATGCGGGACCGGGTAGCGGTTGGCAGTCGTAACGGCGTTCAGGCGCCTATAATCCCCGCATGTATCCACCCCCAGATACGGGCCCTCGACCTCATCCACCACGTTCAACTGCGGGTTGGGGTTTGCCGTGGGTCGCGAGGCCGTGGGGCTGGGACCAGCCGGTGGAACGAGGCGCCCGCCCCGTACGTCCACCATGAGGGAATATGCCCGGAGGAAGTCACCGCGCAGTCCGCGACGATAAAGGTCCATTCGTATGGGCGGGAGTCGAAGGTTAGCGATAGGGTCCGCGTGCGCAGGTGCGGATAGTACTGCGGTTGACAGCAGTTAGAACAGGGCCTCGTTTACCTGCACGGGTGTCCAGCCCAGTCGGGGGGAGGATGCTGACGATGGCCCCGGAGTCGACCAGGTAATGACTTCCAGAATGGTGGTCTCGCACGTTGAGGCGGTTGTTTTGGCCGAAGTCGGACCGGGCGAGCAGCAAACGGATGTAAAGATAAGATGACACAGACACGGATAATTCTTCAAAAAGACGAGAAGCCTTTAATTTGCACAAATCTGGGCCTGGAACATTCAGAGATAGTACAGCTCGGCCACTCTCCAAATGTTCTCTGATCCATAATTTCAAGCAGCATTTTATTATAATTTCAGTTCTTATCTTTGGCTGCTTAGCATGCATGTTTTTACTAACTTTAACCTCCCACTGTCCTTGCCCTTTATCTCCAATATCTGAATTACCATGATGTTCTAACTGAAGCAAAATAAACTAAGAAATAACATGTTTTGGGGCCTTCTGATCACATAAAAATAGCTGACATCTGCGAGCTTTACTAAATGTTTTAAAAACATTGGTAAATTTAAGAAGTAATGTGTTGCTTCTATATACATTCTATATAACCTCTATAGTAGCTATTACAGCAACCGCGTGGCCGTCTCTTGGTTGAGTGCCCCAACGATGTTAAAATAGCGGTGTTGTCGACCACGGTCTTCCGAAGGTGGAACTGGGCCTCTATGTGAGCAAACCACACCTGAGGCTGTTAGGCCCAGAAAACGGGCAGTTTGAGGCCCACAGCGTTTTGCTGGGCTTCGGGGATGGCGGCAGCTTGCATGCCGAGTGTCTGAATTCCAATCAGACTAGCGGGGTCACCAGTTTGGCGAGTCGAGACGGTAGGGTGTACACATTTCTTTATTTTAACATGAGAATAAAGTTGTCACCCGAGTCGAGTTAGACAGCCAAATATTAACGATGCTTATTCTATTCGCGTGGCGCTATAATGAACGGTTAACAGATAAACCCGCGAAAAAGCCCCCGCGCTCATGTAACTGCGCCAGCCAATCGCGAGGTTTTGATATTAACAGGGACACCAGTCGGTGCCGCTACTACTTTGCATTTGATTTCCTTACTGCAAATTCTACTTGCAATTTACCCTTTGGGAATCCTGCACTAGCATTCCCAAGTCACTTTGCAAATCTGGTTTCTGAATCAGGGAATACTCTCGACCCAAAGCCACAAGTTGGAGTTTTCCTCAACCTGGCGCTTCGCCTCAACACTGCCACTCCAACCAGGCCGTTCCGCTAACCCTTGTCTTCTTCTTATTCACTACTCTCCCTCTGGCTGAAGCAATCGGACACCTGCAGCGATCAAAGTCCCGTCTCCACAATTAGCAAAACACTGAACTCACAAAACAACCATTTTTCCACTTTGCTCCGCTGTTTTTTTTTGATTTATTTTTTTCTCCAGCAAAATGGCTGCTCTTCCACTCTGTCTTCCGCTTCTCAAATTAGAAAAAAAACAGTAAATCTTCACCCTCGTAAATCTTCTCTGCACTCATTCTGGCTTCATGTCACTGTGGCGTCATCTGGTGGTCAGACCAATTGCTGTCGAACCTTCGTCATTTGTTACGAGGACTGTCACGTGATGTCATGTGTTAAGGGGAGTGTTCTGCTACATCAGCAGATCTTACGTTGAGATCATCAGTTAACATGTAGAGGAACACGAGTCAAAACCCTCTCTCAGCAGCCAGCAGCAGCAGCAGCAGCAATGACTCTTATGTTAGAGAGTCCCAAACTCACATGTATATTAAACTTATCTTGCTAATAAAGTAACCGTTTGATCACAAAGTTTGGACTCGCTACATGAAGTTTCTTAAAGCAGGGTGATCAAAATTGAACACAATACTCCAAATGTGATTTCACCAATGTCTCGTACAACTGTACCATATTGTCCCAATTTCTGTACAGATAAACGCCAGCTTCATTTTCAGTGAAACTGTAAGTTTCAAACCCTGTAAGTAAGTTTTCAAACTTATTTTCAGGTTATCTTTTTTGCTTGCAGGAAGATCTTTTAGAGAGATGACCATCCGGGGCAAAGTCCTGACGAGCCGCGGGGAAACTCGTCTACGGAGACCGCGGGGAATCCCGCCTCGGGGAAACCCGGCTACGGAGACCGCGAGGAAAACCGGCTCGGGGAAACCCGGCTACGGAGACCGCGGGGAATCCCGGCTCCGGACCGCGGGAGTGCGTGTAGCCGGTCAGGTTCGCTACCCGAGTCGCTGACAATGCGGTCAGCGACTTCTGACTCCGGCAACCCCGAGAGGGTGTGCAGCCAAACGGTGTCTGAGAGGCCTGGACTAGGACAAGTCAGGCCAGGAGGGTTCCACTCCATGGGTACGTCCTCGGACGTGTTACCCAGGTGGAGCACGGATGCGTCCGCAGGGCGTTCATCCCACTGAGGTGATGCTCGATCCTGATAGGGACCGTGGAACGGGGTCATATCAGCGCAGGTGTCGTCGGGGATCTGCAGCAGCACCTGTTTCAGGGCTGCTTTCAAATCTCCCTCTCTGTGAAGGGGAGAGCGAGGGGTCAGTGTGTGAATGACTCCAAATTCGGAAGTATAACCGTGAAACATACTGGAGTACATGCGTGAGGTCCAAGAATTGTCTGCCATGGCATCAAGGGTTGCGATACCCTCGCAAACGGAGGAGCCGCTGCAGGAAGAGTCACGTTACAAGCTTGGTAAGCATCAATGACCTCCCGTCACATCATTACAGGAACATACACCTGTAAATTGTGCATTCCTGAAAGTGCCGGCAGTGAACAGCGCTATCTGGGGAGACAATGGATGGCGAGGCCAGCAATGTCCAGCCGCCAAATCTTCTCCTCGGAGAACACCTACCCAAACAGGTAAAACACCTGGATGAGGAAGCAAAGCTGTCGGACTAGTCAAGGTACCTACGACCAGCAAAAGCCTCACCGTGTCGGCGACAACACCACTACGCCTTAATCGTCTGTAAGCGGTTCACTGAAGCTGGTGTCAGCTTGAAAGCTGATTCTCTGGGCCGAGGTATTTCAGGCCAAGGCCCAAATCGGCCCTCAGGTAAAATGTGCAACCCAAGCACCCCAGCAGTCCTATCCTTCAACTCAAGGACGGAAATAGAACCTGAGGACGAAAACAGAAGCCGTATCAGGGCCCTTTGGGCTTACCATAACACCACAGGTAACCATGGAGGTAGGTGGGTCTGGTTCTTTCCGAAACATGGGGTGTGTGGACCAGTTACAAGTTGGTAATAGATTACACTTGTTTATGCACGAATGACGACGGATAACTTCAGATCCGTTTATAACTGAAAAGATAACATCAGATCAGTTTATACTGCACAGTATACAAGGGTTCCAAATTGAATGTCCTTCAATACAATATACACCAAGTTGGACATTTATTCATTCCAAACAAAAGGTTTGGGTATACAAGCAGATATCCAAACAAGTAAAAGTTCTGAATGAGGAAGCTGAAGCTGTCGGGTTGATTAAAGCACCCAGGGCGGGTGCTTTAATCGCCGTTTCGTCGACGACGCCCTGCGCCTTCATAAAGAAAGACGGAGGAAGTCGGATCACCCTTGATTAACTCACATTTACATGTGCAGCATAGATATTTTAGAATGGAAAACTTCGTTACTGTCTAACAACTGATTTCCATAGGATACTTTATGGCATGCATCGATCTCAAAGATGCATACTATTCCGTTCCCATTAACAGGGTTCACCGGAGATATTTAGGCAACGATAGCAGTTAAAGCGTTGCGAAATGGGCTAACTTCAGCTCCCAGGTTATTTACCAAATTACCAAACCAGTGCTTGGGCTGCTCAAAGCTCAAAAACACATTGTTATGGCCTATCTGGATTATATTCTGAAAACGCTGAATCTTGCTAAATTAGCTGTTTCAGCCGCCAAACTAAGCCGGTTTCTCATCCATCCAGTTAAATTCAAGTTGATACCAACTAGAGTTATAGATCATTGGGATTTATCTTTAACTCTATTAATTTGTCTGTGAGTCCGCCCTGGGGCAAGATATTAGAATTAATGGAAGCTTGTAACAATATTGATGTTTATTCATCGTGGCCAGTGTAATTGGCAATATAGTGGCTGTTTTTCAGCTGCGCAATTTGGGCCTATGCATTATCAGAACTTACATCGTGCAAAGGAGCAAGCTCTCAAGCGCCATGTAGGTCATTATTAACAGACCCATGCTTTTACCAGCCGAAGCTATAAAGTCACAATGATGGACGAACAGTTCTCACCATTGCTCCAGTAAATTTTGGTCATTAAACCTTCAGTTATATTATAAACTGATGCAAGTGCTCAAAGATGGGAAATTACTATGCCATCTCTAGTTACAGAGGCGGATGGGATGTGCATGAGTTAACAATTCATCAGTTATATGGTATCAACTACCTAAAGACACTAGGGGCATTCTTTGGGTTAAAGGCTTATTGTGCCAATATGCATATCTGCATGCTCAACTACAAGTTGACACACTACGGTGGTAGCATATATTAATCACATGGGTGCAATCATAGAAACATAGAAACATAGAAAATAGGTGCAGGAGTAGGCCATTCGGCCCTTCGAGCCTGCACCGCCATTCAATATGATCATGGCTGATAATCCACTCAGTATCCTGTACCTGCCTTCTCTCCATACCCCCTGATCTCTTTAGCCACAAGGTCCACCTCTAACTCCCTCTTAAATATAGCCAATGAACTGGCCTCAACTACCTTCTGTGGCAGAGAATTCCAGAAAATGCACCACTCTCTATGTGAAAAATGTTTTCCTCATCTCGGTCCTAAAAGATTTCCCCCTTATTCTTAAACAGTGACCCCTTGTTCTGGACTTCCCCAACATCAGGAACAATCTTCCTGCATCTAGCCTGTCCAACGGCTTAAGAAGTTTTTTAGTTTCTATAATATTCCCCCCTCAATCGTCTAAACTCTAGCAAGTACAAACCGCGTCTATCCAGTCTTTTTCATATGAAAGTCCTGACATCCCAGGAATAGGTCTGCTGAACCTTCTCTACTCCCTCAATGGCAAGAATGTCCTTCCTCAGATTAGGAGACCAAAACTGTACGCAATACTCCAGGTGTGGTCTCACCATGACCCTGTACAACTGCAGTAGAACCTCCCTGCTCCTATACTCAAATCATTTTGCTATGAATGCTAACATACCATTCGCCTTCTTCGCTGCCTGCTGCACCTGCATGCCTACTTTTAATGACTGGTGTACCATGACACCCAGGTCTCGTTGCATCTCCCCCTTTCCTAATCGGCCACCATTCAAATAATAGTCTACTTTCCTGTTTTTGCCACCAACGTGGATAACCTCACATTTATCCTCATTATACTGCATGTGCCATGCATTTGCCCACTCACCCAGCCTATCCAAGTCACCTTGCAGCCTCCTAGCATCCCCCACACAGCTAACACTGCCTCCCAGCTTCGTGTCATCCCCAAATTTGGAGATGTTGCATTCAATTCCCTCGTCCAAATCATTAATATATATCGTAAATAGCTGGGGTCCCAGCACTGAGCCTTGCGGTACCCCACTAGTCACTGCCTGCCATTGTGAAAAGGACCCGTTTACTCCTACTCTTTGCTTCCTGTCTGCCAGCCAGTTCTCTATCCTCCATCTTGAACCCACAATACCGTGTGCTTTAAGTTTGTATACTAATCTCTTAGACCTTGTCGAAAGCCTTCTGAAAGTCCAGATATAACACATCCACTGGTTCTCCCTTATCCACTCTACTAGTTACATCCTCGAAAAATTCTATAAGATTCGTCAGACATGATTTACCTTTCATAAATCCATGCTGACTTTGTCCAATCAAGTCAATATCCTGTGAGAGTTTACCTAACCTCATTTGGCGCTGGTGTATCATCACATAAATGTTTTACTTACTTTTTTAACTTTTTTTTAGTTTATTAATTTATTGAACATGTTAAAAAATACAAACACAAATAAACTTGTAAGCAATAAAAAAAGAAAATAGAACACAAAGGAAAACAAACAAATAAGTAACTCAAATAATACAAATAATATCGTTCATGTTCAAAAGGGGTAAGAATAAGTTCGAAAACTTTTCTGGTCCTACCCCCTCTTATTTTCTATACATTTTCATGGAAAACAAAATAATGGGAACAAATGGACCTAAAATCTGTTGAACAGTCCACAAACAAGAAATAACCAAACAGAAAAGAAAATCACTGGTCCAGCTCATAACCATTTAATCTTTTGTTTCTGAAGTGTGTTTTTAGTTTGAATAGAGTCTTACATGTTTTCAGCTCATCATGGCAGTTATTCCAGAGACTAACACCCTTTGCTGTAACACAATGGAGTTTTGCATTAGTTTTTATTGCCGGTTTTTCGAATATATAGGTCCCTCTCAGGTTGTGTTTGTTTTCTCTCCGTTGGAATAACCCCTGGATATTACAAGGCAATTGTCTGATTAGCTGCTTTGTACATAATTTGGATAGTTTTATAATCAGATCTTGAAATGTTAATGTTTTTAGTCTGATAAATAATGGTTTTGTTGATTGTCTGTAGGTGGTTTTATGTATAATTCGTATTGCTCTTTTTTGGAGGATGAAGATTGGATGTGTATTTGTTTTGTATGTGTTCCCCCATACCTCCACACAGTAGATCATGTATGGGAGTATGAGGGAGCAGTACAACATATACAGGGAGGCTTGATTTAGGAGGTCTCTGGCTGTATTCAGTAGTGCAATTCATTGGGATATGTTGGCTTTAATATAATTTATGTGAGGTTTCCAAGTTAATTTGTTGTCAATCAATACTCCAAGAAATTTTATTTCAGATACTCTTTCTATTTCTGTGCCATTTATCATGAGCTTTTTCTCTGTGTTGGTTGATCCATTTCCAAATATTATGAATTTTGTTTTACTTAAATTCAATGCGAGTTTATTTTCGTCAAACCAGATCTTCATCCTGCTCAATTCATTTTCCATACTATCCAGGAGCTGTTCCAAGTTGTCGCCGCAGCAGAGTAAGTTAGTATCATCAGCGAAGAGAATAGTTTCAAGAGTTTTTGACACTTCACATATATTATTGATATACAAAATGAATAATAATGGCCCTAACACTGAGCCCTGGGGCACCCCACACGTAACCTGCAGTAATTGTGATTTATGGTTTTGTATTTCGACATATTGTTCCCGGTTCTGTAGGTAGCTGGATAGCCATGATAGTGCGATGCCTCTAATGCCATATCTTTGTAGTTTATTTATTAATAACTCGTGGTCTACGGTGTCAAATGCTTTTTTTTAAGTCCAAAAAAAATCCTACTGCATACTCTTTATTTTCTATTGCCTTAGTAATTTTTTCTATAAATTCAATAATTGTAAATGAAGTTGTTCTGTTAGCTCTAAAACCATATTGTTGTTCGTACAGTATGTTATGTTTGGTGATAAATTCGTCCAGTCTTGTGTAAAATATTTTTCCAGTATTTTGGAGGACTGTGGAAGCAACGAAATGCGTCTGTAATTTGAAAGTACATGTTTGTCTCCAGTTTTATATATTGGTATGACTTTAGCTGTTTTCATTTTGTTGGGAAATACACCGGTTTGAAGGGACTGATTACAAATGTGAGTCAGAGGTCTTGCTATGCATTCTATAATGTTTTTAACTGTAAACATGTCAATATCATGACAGTCTGTGGATTTCTTACTCTTGAGTTTTTTTACAGTGTCAATAATTTCTTTTTCTTCAGTCCCTCTTATAAATATTGTATCCTTTACATATATCTCTTTACTTTCTACACCATCGCTGCTACCAGTCTTTGCAATATTTCCGGCCAAATCAGGACCAACACCAACAAAGAATTTGTTGAATTCGTTTGCAGCTGAGGCCATATCAGTGATTATTGTGTTATTTTTAGACAGGAAATGGTTTGGGTATTGTGCCTTTCCATTTCCTTTTTTAATGATGGCATTTAATACATTCCATGTATTTTTAATATTGTTTGTGTTGTTCTCCAGTAACTTACTATAGTGATCGATGTTGCTGCATCTCATGATTTTTGTTAGTTTGTTTTTATATGTCTTATATTTTTCTTCAGCTTCTGCTGTTCTTTTCTAGTAAAAAATGTGTACAATACATTTTTTTCCTTACATGCATTTAATATTCCTTTAGTTATCCATGGTTCATCAGCATATTTTAGTTTCACTATTTTCTTTACTAGAGGACAATCTTTTTCGTACAGTCATGATACAATTGACAGAAATAATTCGTAGGCTACATTTACATCTTTTACATAAACGTAGTTCCAATCTTGTTTCGATAGGTCTTCTTTGAAGGAATTAACAGCATCTTGTGTTTTGTGTCTGGTTATTTTGATTGTTTTGGTGTCGTTTTTGATCCTGGTACAGCTCTGTTTAGTGTAACGGGTATAGCTTGGACCCAATAGCAGCACAGAATCAGGCAGGTATAGTTGGTAACGAACTTTATTACGATACTGTAACACAGAGTAGTAACACAGGAATGGGTACACCGTACTCACACAGAGGCTCAGGATTGAGCGAGGGCTCCGAAGAGGGGCAGGCAGGAGACGTAGTCGGGGTAGGTCCGGTAACCAGGAGATCCAACACACGATGCAAACACACCAGCGATGGACAGACGAAAGGAGAGTCGAAGCCAGGCAGGAAGTCGGGAAATCGCTGGAGAGTCTTGCATGAATGCTGAGAACAATCTGGCACTATGTGAACGGTGAGGAGAGTCTATATATCGGGTTAATTGGTGATCAGAGGCAACTGAGTGCAACAGGTGAGGAGAGTTGGGCTGATGAGAGGGGAGTGGCAGGCAGGCAGGTGAGGAGAAGGAGGGATCGGTGGAAAAGTACTGGGAGGTGAAGTGGATGAGAATGAGGTGAGGGCAGACTGTGACAGAACCCCCCCCCCCCCCTCAAGACAAAAACAAAAAAAAACAATAAAGAAAATAAACCCAATCCCACGCAGAGTTGGGTGGGAGGAGGGGGACCGGAGGAGGGCTAATATTCGTCCGAGACATCCATGTCCGCATCCTCCTCCATAGCATCAGAGGAAAGCTCCGTCTCGTCGTCACTGGGCGCCTCAGACGGAAGAGGGGACAGAGTCTCAGGGGCGGCGACCCCTCTAGGAGTGGCGGACTTGGACGGCTGGTCGGGATGACGCCGGTGAAACTCCCTGATGAGGGAGGCGTCCAGGATGTGTCGAGCAGGAACCCAGGACCCCTCCTCTGGACCGTAACCCTCCCAATCGACCAGGTATTGGAGACCCCTCCCGATGAACTTGGGAGCCAACTTCTTGGACTCCACCCTCAAGGGAAGGTCCCGGGTCAACAGCGACACATTCTGGCCCGCGAGGTAGGTGGGGGCCTGGGTGCGGTGACGGTTGGCAGCCGTGGCGTAACGGTCCACGGAGCGGAGAAGAGCCGCCCTAACTTGGGTCCACGTCCTGCGGCAGTGACGAATGAAGGCCTGGACGGACGGGCAGGAAACCTCTTTCTCCAGCGCCGGGAACAGTGGAGGCTGGAACCCGTAGGCACACTGGAAAGGGGAGAGCCCAGTGGCCGAGCTTGTCAGCGTGTTGTGGGCGTACTCCACCCACAACAACTGCTGGGGCCAGGAGGAGGGATGCTTGGACACCATACACCGCAGCGCCGTCTCCATCTCCTGATTCTTCCTTTCAGTTTGGCCGTTGGACTGGGGATGAAATCCGGACGTCAGACTCACGGTGGACCCCACAAGCGTGCAGAACTCCCTCCAGAACACAGAGGCAAATTGGGGTCCCCGGTCGGAGACCACATCGACGGTGAGACCATGGAGCCTGAAGACGTGGAGTAACATGAGCTCGGCAGTCTCCTTGGCTGACGGAAGCGTGGGCAGGGGCACGAAGTGAGCCATCTTGCTAAATCTATCGACCACGGTCAGGATGGTGGTGTGACCACTGGATGGGGGCTGGCCGGTAACGAAGTCCAGGGAGATGTGGGAACATGGTCGATGGGGTACAGACAGTGGAAGCAGATGACCCGCAGGAGCTTGGTGTGAGACCTTGTGCTGGTTGCAAACGGGACAGGCGTTGACAAACTCCCGAGTGTCCCCCTCCAGCGATGCCCACCAGAACCTCCGTAGCACCATCTCCTTGGTCCGCTGAATGCCGGGATGACATGTGAGTCGAGAGCTATGGGCCCACTGAAGGACGTCGGACCGCAGGGCAGAAACCACAAACAGGCGATCAGGAGGGAATGCGCTGGGTCCCGGCTGGTTCTCCAAGGCCGCCTTGACCCTCTCCTCCACTTCCCAGGTGAGGGAGGCAACCCTGTGAGAGGACGGGAGGATGGTGTTGGGGCCAGAGACAGGCTCCTCCTTCGCCAAGAACTGTCGAGAGAGGGCATCGGGCATCACGTTGCGGGACCCAGGTCGGTAGGAGAGGGAGAAGTTGAAGCGGGTGAGGAAGAGAGACCAGCGGGCCTGACGAGAGTTGAGCCTCTTGGCTGACTGGAGGTATTCAAGGTTCTTGTGGTCAGTCCAAACCAAGAAAGGCTGCTCGGTTCCCTCCAGCCAGTGACGCCATTCCTCCAACGCCAACTTAACCGCCAACAGTTCTCGGTTGCCAATGTCATAATTCCTCTCAGCAGGGGTCAGGCGTCGGGAGAAGAAGGCACATGGATGGAGCGTCTGGTCCCCGGCAGCCCGCTGGGACAGAACAGCTCCCACTCCACGTCGGAGGCGTCCACCTCCACCACGACTGTCTCTCTGAGTCCGGAACTTGGAGGGTGGGCGCCGATGTAAACCGTGTCTTGAGTGTCTGAAAAGCTTCGTCGGCCGCGGCAGAGCACCGGAACGGAACCTTGGAGGAGGTGAGTGCCGTGAGGGGTGCGGCCACAGTACTGTAGCCACGGATGAACCGTCGGTAAAAATTGGCGAACCCCAGAAACCTTTGGAGCTGCTTGCGGGAGTCAGGAACAGGCCAGGTGGTGACAGCAGATACCTTGGTGGGGTCCATCTTGATGTTCCCTTGGCCAACGATGTATCCTATGAAGGAGACTGACGGGGAGTGAAACTCGCACCTCAGCTTTTAACGAAGAGCGAGTTCTCCAGGAGCCGATGTAGAACTGCCTGGACGTGGTGTACGTGTTCCTCCTTGGTCCGTGAAAAGATGAGGATGTCATCAATATAGACGGACACGTACTTGTTCAACATGTCTCTGAGAACGTCATTGACCAAAGCCTGGAAGACGGCCGGGACGTTGGTGAGGCCAAACGGCATCACCAGTATTCATAATGTCACGTGGGAGTGTTGAAGGCGGTCTTCCACTCATCTCCCTCTTTGATGCGGACCAAGTGGTAGGCGTTGCATAGGTCCAACTTCGAAAAGATGGTGGCCCCCTCCAGGAGCTCGAAAGCAGAGGAGATGAGTGGGAGAGGGTAGCGATTCTTCACCGTGATGCCGTTGAGCCCCCGGTAATCTATGCAGGGACGCAGAGATTTGTCCTTTTTCTCCACGAAGAAGAACCCAGCCCCAGCAGGAGACGAGGAGGGACGGATGAGACCAGCAGCCAAGGAGTCGTTTATGTATTTCTCCATGGCGCCTCTCTCAGGGGCGGACGGGGAGTAAAGGCGGCCCCTAGGAGGAGCGGAACCAGGCAGGAGGTCTATGGCGCAGTCATAGGGCCGATGAGGAGGAAGGGAGGCGGCCCTAGACTTGCTAAAAACCTCCCCAAAGTCATGGTACTCGGCTGGGACCCCCGTCAGATCTGGAGCAGAACTGGAGCAGGTGGCCGGTTGAGGAGCTGAGGCTTGCTTCAGGCACACTTGGTGGCAGGAAGGGCTCCAACCCAAGATGACCCCCGTCCTCCAGTCGATGTTGGGATTGTGTCGCCGAAGCCAGGGGTAACCCAGGATGAGGGGAAGACGGGGAGACTGCAGGATGTGGAACTAGATGGTCTCATGGTGATTACCAGACAGGAGCATGCGCACTGGGACCGTCTGGTGAGAAACAGTCCCCAGGAGATGGCCGTCGAGGGCGTTGGCGGGAACAGGTTCAGGCAGGGGAACACAACTGATGGCAAGCTGGCGGGCTAGTTCCTTGTCCATAAGATTAATGTCACAACCAGAGTCTATGAAGGTGGCGAGGGTGTGAGAACCATCAGACAACAGCAGACGGGCATGACAAAGAGGGCGTCGGGCAGAGGAAAGTTCAGAGGGTCGACTCACCAGTAATTCCTCCGCTACTGGTGAGTCTGGCCTTTTACTGGACACTTGGAGATGTAATGACCCGCCGGGCCACAATAGAGACAGAGGTTCCCCCGACGCCGTCGTTCCCGTTCCTCGGGGGTGAGACTGGTGCGATCCACCTGCATGGGTTCGGGTTGCCGCGACGGTTGCCCCGACGAGGGTAGTCCAGTCTCCGGAGGAAAACTAGCTTGGTTGGATAGTTGGCGGTCCGCCTGTCCCTGTCGCCTCTCTCCGACGTCTCGCCAGGATGCGTCGGTCCAGACGGGTCGTTAGCTCTATAAGCCCATCCAGAGAAGAAGGAAGGTCGTGGGACACACTCATCCTTGATATAGTCATTCAAGCCCAGCAAGAAAGCGTCACACAGGGCCGGGGCGTTCCAATCACTCTGACGGGCCCTGGTGCGAAAGTCGATGGCGAAGTCAGCGACGCTCTGGTTCCCCTGGCTCAACCCCAGCAGACCTCCCGCAGCGTCCGGACCCATCGAAACCTCACCGAACACCTTGCGAAGCTCCGCGGCGAAGGCCTGGAAAGAGGAGCAAGCTGGCGTGCGTCGCTCCCATTCAGCCGTTCCCCACAGCCGAGCTCTGCCAGTCAGGTGATTAATGGTAAACGCCACTCTCGCCGCTTCCTGGGCGAAGGTGTAGGGCTGTAGGGCGAAGAGAATGGAACAGTTCGTGATGAATGGGTTGCAGCCCTCCGGGTCTCCAGCGTAGCGCTCCGGGGTTCCCACCCGGGGCTCAGGTGATGGTCCTGGCGGACTGGGAGCTGGTGCTGTCGGAGCCGGAGGCGAAGCATGGTGGGTAGCCTGGGCGAGGGTGGTCGTCAGCTGTTGGACCTGGGTGGCTAGTGCAACCAATGCTTGCTCCTGGTTTGACACAGCCTGTCGAACCTCGGAGTTGGAGGCAGTGAGCATAGCTTCGTGCTGCAGGAGCGTGTGCTCAATCCTCTTGAAGCGGTTTGACTGAGACGTTGTGTGCGCTGAGTCCATTGTTGGCCAGATTGTACTGTAACGGGTATAGCTTGGACCCAATAGCAGCACAGAATCAGGCAGGTATAGTTGGTAACGAACTTTATTACGATACTGTAACACAGAGTAGTAACACAGGAATGGGTACACCGTACTCACACAGAGGCTCAGGATTGAGCGAGGGTTCCGAAGAGGGGCAGGCAGGAGACGTAGTCGGGGTAGCGGAAGGTCCGGTAACCAGGAGATCCAACACACGATGCAAACAAACCAGCGAGGGACAGACGAAAGGAGAGTCGAAGCCAGGCAGGAAGTCGGGAAATCGCTGGAGAGTCTTGCATGAATGCTGAGAACAATCTGGCACTGTGTGAACGGTGAGGAGAGTCTATATACCGGGTTAATTGGTGATCAGAGGCAACTGAGTGCAACAGGTGAGGAGAGTTGGGCTGATGAGAGGGGAGTGGCAGGCAGGCAGGTGAGGAGAAGGAGGGACCGGTGGAAAAGTACTGGGAGGTGAAGTGGATGAGAATGAGGAGAGGGCAGACTGTGACATATAGTTGCAAAGACTGGCAGGTGATCACTTGTGCCATTTATTACTAAGCCACTCACTACTTTTCTATCCATAACGTTTGTGAATATATTGTCGATAAGTGTAGCACTGTGTGTTGTTATTCTGGTTGGTCGTGTGATTGTGGGGTATAAGCTGCTGCTATACATTGCATTGATAAATGCTGTGGTTGAGTTGTGTTCTTGTGGGTTTAGCAGATCAATGTTGAAATCTCCACAGACAAAAAACATTTTCTTGTTATTTATATTGTGTAAAGTTCCACTAATGTTTCCTTAAACGTATCAATACAAGATCCTGGTTTTCTATACACGCAGCTTACCAAAATATTTTTTGATTTCACAATCTCAATTACTACTGTGATGCATTCCATGATGTTGTCTATAGCAAAAGACATGTTACTGGCACATTTACTTTTGTAACTTTTATCGATGTATAATGCAGCCCCCCACCTTTAGAGTGATTCCTATTAATATTGAACATGTCATATCCCTCAACCCCAACCATGTTAGTTTGCTTCTCATTAAGCCAAGTCTCAGATATTGCTATTACTGTGAAAGTTCTGTCCATTTGCCTTAAACAGTGTTTGATCTTTGAGACATTTGAATTTAGGCTCCTGCTATTAAAATGTATCACTGATATAGAACCATCCATTATTACATTCCTTTTGAATTGTTCTTCTGTGTAGTACTCACAATAGCTGTGTGTGTTATTGTAGAAATTATTTTCAGGGTCAATGTCATTTTCAATGTCTTGTGATTTATGTTCAGTGTATTTAAAACAACCCAAGTCCAGTCTTTCATATTCAGTAGATGGGTGGTTTCTGTCCGAGTTTGTCATGGGTGTTCTTGGTGTATTCAATTCAGTGTGTATTCAGTTATCTTGTGTGTGTTTTTTATACCTCGAATTTATGCAGCTCGGCGATGTCCCTGATGATGAGCACTTTCGCTGCCTCTGGTGTTAGTCCTTTCAGTTTGATGAGTATTTTGCAATTTGAAACCCATGTTGTCTGAATCTTGTTTCGCTTTCTTAGAATGCGTGCTCTCCTCGCGATGTCCGCGTTCTTCTTGATGAGGTGTTCGTTGATGTAAACGTCGTCCCTCATGCTGCAGACACATGACCTCTGGAGAAACCTACTGAAATGAGGCCTCCAATTAATTGTTGAAAATTAAGGAGAGAAAGAGTGAATGATCATAAGATCATGTGATAGGAGAAGAATTAGGCCATTTGGCCCATCGAGCCTACTCCATCATTCAATCATGGCTCATCTATCTCTCCCTCCTACTCCCCATCACCTCTGACACCAGCACTAATCAAGAAACTATCTGTCTCTGCCTTCCACTGGCATTGCCCCCACAGCCTTCTGTCGCAAAGAATACCACAGATTCACCACCCTCGGTCTGAGGAAATTCCTCCTCATCCCCTTCCTGAAACATAGAAACATATCAAATCGGTGCAGGAGGAGGCCATTCGGCCCTTCGAGCCAGCACCGCCATTCATTGTGATCATGGCTGATCGTCCCCAATCAATAACCCATGCCTGCCTTCTCCCCAATATCCCTTGATTCCACTAGCCCGTAGAGCTCTATCTAACTCTCTCTTCAATCCATCCAGTTATTTGCCCTCCACTGCCCTCTGGGGCAGGGAATTTCACAAATTCACACCTCTCTGTGTTAAAAAGTTTTTTTCTCACCTCAGTCTTAAATGGCCTCCCCTTTATTCTAAGACTGTGGCCCCTGGTTCTGGACTCGCCCAACATTGGGACCATTTTTCCTGCATCTAGCGTGTCCATCCCGTTTATAATTTTAAATGTTTCTATAAGATCTCCCTCATCCTTCTAAACTCCAGTGAACACAAGCCTAGTCTTTTCAATCTTTCCGCTTATGACAGTCCCGCCATCCCAGGGATCAACCTCGTGAACCTATGCTGCACTGCCTCAATCACAAGGATGTAATTCCTCAAATTAGGAGACCAAAACTGTACACAATACAGATGTGGACTTACCAGCGCCCTATACAACTGCAGAAGAACCTCTCTACTCCTATACTGAAATCCTCTTATTATGAAGGCCAACATTCCATTAGTTTACTTCACTGCCTGCTGTACCTGCACGCCAACTTTCAGTGACCGGTGTACTAAGACAGCCATGTCTCGCTGTACCTCCCCCTTACCTAACGTGATCCCATTGAGATATTAATCTACCCCCTTGTTTTTACCACCAAAGTGTATAACCTCACATTTACAATACTGCATCAGCCACGCATTTGCCCACTCAACCTGTCCAGGTCACCCTGCATCCTCCTAACATCCTCTTCACAGTTCACACTGCCAGCCAGCTTTGTGTCATCCGCAAACATGCCAGTGTTGCTCCTAATTTCCTCTTCCAAATCATTAATATATATGGTAAACCGTTGCGGCCCCAACACAGAGCCTTGGGGGAATACACTCGCCACTACCTACCATTCTGAAAAAGACTCGGTCACTCCTACTCTTCGCTTCCTGTCCGCCAACCGATTTTCTATCCATACCTACACCCAATCTCATGTGCTCTAATTTTAGTCACCAGTCTCCCTTGCAGGACCTTATCAAAGGCTTTCTGAACGTCTAGATACACTACGTCCACTGGCTTCCCGTTAT
Organism: Amblyraja radiata; assembly: GCF_010909765.2. Classification (NCBI taxonomy): domain Eukaryota; kingdom Metazoa; phylum Chordata; class Chondrichthyes; order Rajiformes; family Rajidae; genus Amblyraja; species Amblyraja radiata. The sequence goes on along the minus strand of NC_045957.1, from coordinate 3,182,153 downwards.
CCATTTTACTTGTCACATCCTCAAAAAATTCCAGAAAATTAGTCAAGGATGATTTTCCTCGGAGTTACGTGAGTGACTACGTGAAGACGACCGTCAGCCCGCATGCGAGTATTACGTCTACCGCATTGCGCAACGAATGACTGGCATGCGCGCTGCTCCTTCCAGCGGTAAGTTTAAACTTTTAAAAGTTTAATACTTATTTCTAGGTTATGGTTTTTGTGTTGCAGGAAGGTCTTTACAGTGTTTACCTGCTGGATTCGGGGCGAAGTCGGACGGGCCGCGGGTAAACCGGCTATGGACCGTGGGGAGAACCTGGTCCGGGCAGCGGAAGCGCGGGTAGCCGGTGGCCGTCGGGTTCTCTACCAATGTCGCTGACAAAGGGGTCAGCGCCTCCCAGACCGCTATGGTTATCCAGAAAGGGTTAAACCAGCAGTAAGCCGGTTTCGCCATCCGAGTCGCTGACAGTGCGGTCAGCGGGTCCTGGACCGCAATGGTGCCCCAGAAACCGTGTGCGTGTGTGTGGGCGGCGCGACCGACGTCGCAGCGACCTCTGCAGTCTGTCTGTCTTTTTTCTAGTTTTTGTCCCGTTGAGGGTTTAGTTTGTAGTGGGTTTTTTATGTGTATGTGTGTGGGGTAGGTGGGGGAAACTTTTAAATCTCTTCCCTCTGTTGTCGTTGGGGCCTAGCACCGTGGAGCGGCCTCCAACCGGAACGACCTGGGGGCTCAGGTCACCGAGACTGCGGAGCAGCGGACATACCATCGTGGAGCTGGCCAGCTTCGGAGCGTGGAGAGTTCGGAGCGTGGAGAGTTCGGAGCGCGCGGCTGCGACCCGACTCCGGTGGATGGTGACACCGAGAGCTCACGGGTCCCCGGTGGGAGACTGCTTCGCGGGGCAGTGGCAACGGCCACTTCTCCCGCCCGAATTGCGGGGTTGAAAGTGACCTGGAGCGGGGCCTGACATCGCCCGGCGAGGTTTTAATGGCCGCGGACTTGCTAGCGCCCACCAGGGGCTCCAACATCAAGAACCGGAGCAGGGCCTTACATCGCCCGGCGCGGCTTTAAATGGCCGCGTACTTGCTAGCGCCCACCGGAGGCTTTGACTTTGGCATCGGGAGAAGAATGGAGAGCAGGGGAGAGACAAGACTTTGCCTTCCATCACAGTGAGGTTGAGATTCACTGTGATGGATGTTTATGGAAATTGTGTTGGTGTGTGCCTTGGTCCTTTACTTGTATGACTGCAGAAACTAAATTTCGTTTGAACCTCGTATGAGGTTCAAATGACAAAGAAATGGTATTGGTATTGGGTAAAACCACGAGAAAGTCGGCCACGCCTTGGGACTCGGGCGAGACGGACCCGGAGGCAGTCCCCTCCTTCAATGCGTAGCATCTGCGGACGTCTAAACCCACATGGAGCACCAGATGGAGAGGTGCTCCACTATGATATACTCCAATGGAGGGAGTTATCAACGCGGGTCTCCTCGGGGGCCCGCGGCAGCGGCGCCTGTTTCAGGGCTGCATAATATCTCCCTCTCTGAGGATGGGAGCATTCAGGGTCAGTTTTCAGTCTGACTCAGAGTAAAAATCCTGATATAGTTCCATAGGAGGTGCCTTGTCAGCGCAGGTATCCTCAGGGGCTGCAGCAGCGCCTGTTTCAGGGCTGCCTACGAATCTCCCTCTCCGTGGAGGGAAGTGCGAGGAAATACTCCCAAGCGAAGGGGTTACTGCCGGAAGAATTGGTTCCAGCCTTTGGCAGAAAAGCCGGAAGGGGCCAGAGATCCCCTCGCGCTAGAAGTTCCGGCCGTGAACAGCGCTATCAGGGTTGATATTGGAGGGGGCATGAAATCCAGGAAATGAAACCAGCCACCGAATCTTCTCTTCAGGTAAGACTTATCCAACAGGTATACCTGGATGGGGAAGCAAAAGCTGGTGGACTGATCGAAGAACCGACGACGAACAAAGCTTAATCGTATCGGCGACGACACACCCCACCCCTCATCGGCAGTAAGCAGTTCACTGAAGCTGCTTGCAGCTTGAAAGCTGGGCAGAGGTCATTCAGGCCCAGGTCCAAGCCGGTCTCAGGAAATATGGAATCCACATACACTACCATACCTACTCTCCAATCAAGGACAGAAATAGAACCCACACCAGGGGCCTTGGGGCTTACCATCAGCCAATCGGTAACCATGGAGGTAGGTGGGGCTGGTTCTCCCGAAACATGGGGTAAGTGGACCATTTACGAGTTGGTAATATTTACACTTGTTTTTTGTACAAATGACAATGATAACATGAGATTCAGATCAGTTATATACTAAAATGCTAAAATGTGATTGGGTTATTGTTGCACAGTATACAAGGGTACCAAGCGTGGCTTGGAATTGGGGCCAGAGTTGTCTTTCAAGGCAGGCTCAGTATTACGGCCAGGTTTGCCTTCCGAGACAAGCTCGGAAATATGGCCACAGTTGCCTTTCGAGACAGGCTCAGTATTACGGCCAGGATTGCCTTCCGAGACATGCTCGGAAATATGGCCAGAGTTGTCTTTCGAGGCAGGCTCAGAATTATGGCCTGAGTAGTCTTTCAAGGAAGACCCAGTATTATGTCCAGAGTTGTCTTTCGAGGCAGGCTCAGTATTATGGCCAGGATTACCTTTCGAGACAGGCTCGGGAATCTGGCCAGAGTTGTCGTTCAAGGCAGGCACGTAATTATGGCAGGCGTGGCCTGTTCATTGTGAAAGATGGAGGATGTCGGTTCATAATTGATTTAACTGGAATGTGCAGCATAGACTTTTCAGTATATGGAACTTCGTTACTGTCTAACAACTGATTTCCTTAGAATCTTTATGGCATGCATCGATCTCTAAGATGCATACTATTCAGGTCCCATTCACAGTGATCACCGGAGACATTTGAAATGTATCTGGATGGAGCAATGATAACAGTTAATGCGTTGCAAATGGGGCAGCTTCAGCTCCCAGGTCATCTACCAAATTACTAAAATCAGCTGTTTCAGGCGCAACTATATTGAGGAATTGAGGTTCCTCATCCATCCAGTTAAATTTAAGTTGATACCAACGAGAGTAATTGATTATTCGGATTTACCTTTAACTATTAATTTATCTGTGACTCCGCCTTGGAACAAGAGATTGGAATCAATAGAAGCCTGTAACAAGCTTGTTTTCAAGCAGTCTTCTATTCATCAAGTGTAATTGGCAATATAGCAACTGTGTTTCAGCTGTGCAATTGGGCATTTGCATTATCAGAACTTACAACGTGCAATGTAGTAACCTCTCAAGTGCGATATACGTCATTGTTAACAGACCTATGCTATTACCAGCTGAAGCTACCAAAATCACAATGGTGGAAGAACAATATTCAGCATTGCTCCAGTAGCTTTGGCCAATAAATCTTCAGTTATATTACAAACTGATGCTAGTGCTCAAAGATGGAAAATTACGAACGCTATCTATAGTTACGCACGGCGGATGAAATTTGCATGAATTGCCAATTCTTCAGTTATTGGTATCAACTACCTATAGACACTGGGTGCATACTATGGGTTAAATAGTTATCGTGCGAATATGCATAATCTGCATGCTCAGCTCCAAATTGATACACTGTGGTGGTGGCATATGTTAGTCACATGGGTACAATTAAGTCAAAGTATCCTGTCATAATTTATCCAACCTCATTTGGCGCTGGTGTATCATCACGTAAAATAAATGACAACACAGAATGGATGTTGGATCACAAAGTATTTTATGACATTGTGGCTCGATGGAACACCGAATATCGATATGTTTGCATCCAGGCTCATTCACCGGTTGTAAAACATTTGGCATCATAATGGCGAGAGATACATTCTCGCTACCCGGGGGAGGAATGTTCGTTTATGTCGTTTCTCCTTTTTTACCTCATCAGTCGGGTCTTGCAATACATTCAGCAAGGTCCCGCTTCAGGGTTTTCGTACTGTCTGACTGGCCTATGCAGCCATGGTTTCCCACAAATGTTGGGAATAATAATAGAACCTTATATGGGTTTTCTCAACATAAAACTTTGCTGGTTCAGCCTGGGACTCGCGGAACCATCCTCTGCATGATTAATCAATTCATTGCCTTACAGAATCTGAGAAGACTGCTCCTGCGGCTCGGGTTGTCAGACCGATCCATGTTGTGCTCACTGCAGAGTGTAGGGATAGCACCAAACACGCAGTACATTCCCTCTTCATGAGATGGGAAGCGTTCTGTTTAAATGCTATGTTACATGTTATACGGCACGAACACTGACGTCTTAGAGTTCATTTTAAATGGGTCCTTGACAATAAATTGTTATAGTCCCATTAACTGTGCCAACGTGCTTTCTCATCATATTTGCTGCAGCGAGCGGGACGGGTCTCACCCTCTGATACCCAGTTTATTAGGATATCTTCAACACAAATTATCCCAGACCCAAGTGCACGGAAGTATGGGATATTGACATTGTGTTAACACTGATCCACCAGGGGGCTCCGTCTATCCCTATCTTTGGCTCGGCTCTCATAAGGTAGTTATCCCCTTGGCGCTGTTTTCTGCGTACGGGTCCAGAAATTGCATACATTGCGACTGGACAGGATGGTTACACCTGCTAATAATATAATATTTCATGTTTACGATTTAGTTAAGCAGGGCAGCCTAGGGGTATCAGGTCTTAAACTAGTCCTCATGGCACACCCCATGCACCTCGATTATGTGTGGTCACACATTTTCAACGTTACGTCAATGTAGAGGCTCTGATACTAGCAATGTTTGTTAGCTACAAAAAACCTCATGAGAAGATATCAGTTCAAACCATCTCCAGGAGGTTAAAACGGGGTTTTGACATATACAGGAGTAGATACTAATTTCTTAATCTCACTCCGCCAGGGCTGCTACAACATCAGTAGCAAGGGCTATGTACGGTCTTTAGGTCCACATCCTGCCGACTGCAGGGTAGTCTAACGAACGAGTTTTCCAAACATTTTATTTTAACCCATTGCCGGACCAGGGGTATTTGCCAACTATTTTAGGTTCTATTTTATTGGTTCCTCCGGATGAGAGGGGTTACTATTATAATTATTTGTTCATTTATCAGCATTAGCATCCTTTAAATCTATGTCATGTCTGTATGCATTATGAATGTTCCCCTTATCTGTGGTCAACTAATGCCGTCGTGCTTGTGTGGACTCGTTTTTCCACAGCATGAAATCACAGAGCTTTGAAATCTTCACGTAGTCACTCACGTGACTCCGAAGTAAAATAGTAAGATCAAACGAGAAATTACCAGTTTGATGTTTGATCTTTATTTTATGAGGAGTTACGATGAGCGATTTCGTGCCCTCCGCTCCCAACCCTCGTATCATAAAGATCATCTGGTAGTTCTAGTCATCTCCAATCTTACTATGTTAGTTGAACAACTGTTATCTGTGATTTCACGCCACAGCTTTGAAGATGACGCGCATGCGGGCTGACGGCCTTCTTCGCGTAATCGCTCATCGTAACTCCTCATAAAATAAAGATCAAACTTCAAACTGGTAAGTTCTCGTTTAAGCTTACTATTTTCCTTTCATAAATCCATGCTGTCTTGGACGAATCCTTTTACTGCTATCCAAATGCCCCATTGTTACCTCTTCAATAATTGACTCCAGCATACTTCCCACCACCGAAGTCAGGCTAACTGGTCTGTAATTCTCCGTTTTCTCTCTCGCTCCTTACTTGAATAGTGGGATACCATTAGCTATCCTCCAATCCACAGGATTGTGGATTGTGGAAAGAATGTACTTCTGAAGCTATGACGCTACTCATAGACTCTACCACTAGTGGAAAGAGCCTCGTCACATCCATTCTACCCAAGCATTTCATTATTCTGTACGTTTCAATATGGTCTCCTCTCATTCTTCTAAACTCAAGCGAATATAGGCCCAGTGCCATCAAATGTTCATCATATGTTAACCTACGAATTCTTGGAATTATTCTTGTAATCCTCCTCTGGACCCTCTCAATATTCAAAATGCGGCCTGACGGGCCTCGGCATCGCATCCCTCTTTTTGTATATAATCCCTCTCAAAATAAATGCTAGCATTGCGTTTGCTTTCTTTACTACCGATTCGACTTGCAATTTATTTTTTGGGGAATCCTGCACCAGTACTCCCAAGTCCCTTTGCACCGCAGATATCTGGATTATTTCCCTATTTAGAAAATAATCTACGCCTTTGTTCCTGTAACCAAAATGCATGACACCACACTTTGCTATATTATATCGCCATCTCTCTGCCCACTCTCCCAACCTGTTTCTCTACACTACCTGCCCCTCCATCTATTTTCGTATCATCGGAAAACTTGGCTAATCCCCTCATCTAAATAATGTATATACAACATGAAAAGCAGTGGCCCCAGCATCAGGTCCTGCAGAACTCCACTAATCACTGGCAACCAACCAGAAATAGCCACCTTTATTGCCACTCTTTGCCTTCTGCCATCCAGCCAATGTGATATCCATGCTAGTATCTGCCCTTTGATACCAGGGGCTCTAATCTTCCTTATCAGCTTCACATTTGGCACCTTATCAAAAGCTTTCTGAAAATCTAGGTATACAATATCTACTGACCCTCCTTTGTCTATCCTGCTATTTAATTCTTCAGTAAGGCATTCAACAAGGTTCCACATGGTAGGCTGCTCTGGAAGGTTCCATCGCGTGGGATCCAGGGAGAGGTAGCTACATGGATAACAAATTGGCTCATTGGAAGGAAGCAGAAGTGTGCTTCTCCGACTGGAGGCCTGTGATTAGTGGTGTGCCTCAGGGTTTGGTGCTGCGCCCGTTACTGTTTGATATTTACATCAATGATTTGGATGAGAACAGACAGGGCAAGATTGGCAAGTTTGCTGATGATACAAAAGTGAGTGGTTTTGCAGACAGTGAAAATGGTTGTGAAAGATTGCAGCAGGATCTGGATTGATTACCCAGGTGGGCTGAAGAATGGTTGATGGAATTTAATACAGAAACGTGTGAGGTTGCATTTTGGGATGTCTAACAGGGGCAGGTCCTACACAGTACTTGGTAGGCCTTGGGTGAGTCTTGTAGCGCAGAGGGATCAAGGAGTGCAGGTGCATGGTTCCTTGAAGGTTGTGTCGCAGGTAGATATGGTGTTCAAAAAGCTTTTGGCACATTGGCCTTCATCACTCAGAGTGATGAGAATAGACGTTCGGAGGCCATGTTACAGTTGTATAAGACGTTGGTGAAACCGCAATTAGAATATTGTGTTCAGTTCTGGGCATCATGTTGTAGGAAAGATATTTGCAAACTTGAAAATGTTCAGAAAAGATTTACGAGGGTGTTGCCAAGACTAGAGGGTGTGAGCTATAGGGGGAGATTGAGTAGGCTGAGTGTCTATTCCATGGAGCGTAGGAGGATGATGGAAGATCTTATAGAGGTATACAAAATGACGATATGATTAGATCGGGTAGATGCACAGAGTCTCTTACCCAGAGCATGGGAAATCGAGTACCAGAGGACATGGGTTCAAGGTGAAGGGGAGAAGATTTAATGGGACTCTGATGGGTAACTTAAGGAACAAGCTACCACATGAGGTAGATGAGGCTGGGACTATCCCATCATTTAAGAAACAGTTGGACAGGTCCATGGTTAGGACAGGTTTGGAGGGTTATGGACCAAGCGTAGGCCAGTGGGGCTCGAGTAGCTGGGACATTGTTGGCCAGTGTGGGCGAATTGGGCCGAAGGGCCTGTTTCCACTCTGTATCACTCTGTGACTATGACTATTTCAGAATCAGATATGGCTAATCCAACACACCAGTATAGTCCAGTTGAAGGTGGATTTCACTGGAGTTTTAATACACCTCATAGTCTCATAGTTCTCATAGGGACGGTGAATATGTCCTCAGCTAAATTGTGATTTCAAGAGTCAAGAGTGTTTTAATGTTATATGTCTCAAACCGGTGATGAAAACCGCTCAGCACATCATCGGTGCCCCGCTCCCTGCCATGGATGCCCTCCACCGTAAACGGTGTCCGAGACGGGCCGGGAAAATCATTAAGGACCCCTCTCACCCTAACCATGGACTGTTTGCCCTCCTCCCATCAGGGAGGCGGTACTGGAGCCTCAGGTCTCGCACAAGCAGGCTGAGGAACAGCGTTTTCCAAAATACCATCACGCTGCTGAACTCACAGGCCCGACGCTAGCTATCTTTATTATCTTTTATCTATGTATATTTATTGCCTATGTACCAGTTTAATTCATCCACATTGCACATATTGTTTTAACCAGTTTTTGTGCTACCTTGCACTGATTAGATGCTAAACTGCATTTCGTTGTACCTGTACTCGTATTTATGCAATGACAATAAAGTTGAATCAAATCAAATCAAATCAAATCAAAACGTAACATTGAAATTCTTACTTGTTGCACAACAGAATATGTTGTAAAGTGTGGAGCTATACATTTTGGTAGTAGGTATAAAAGCGTAGACTAATTTCAAAATGCTGAGTAAATTCAGGATCAGAGGTGAAAAGGTATGTGGGAGTGCTGATGCAGTTTTACCAAAAAGTTAAATCGAATTGATATTAAGGAATGCAAACGCAATGCTGGTATTGATTTCAAGAGGACTAGAATAGAAAAACAGCAACAACAAAAACAAAATAATGCAGATCCTTTAATTTATTATATTGTTTACTGCGTGCCATGTATTCATAAAGTAAGTGATTTCGGAAACAAAATTAGGTCATTGGGCCCGTGAGGTCTGCTCCGCCATTCAATCATGGCTGATCTATCTCTCACTGTCAACCGCATTCTCCTGCTTGTCCTAAATACCACCAGGAGGCGCCGCACGATGGCAGCCTCGCCAACGACCTGTCTATCATATCAGCTTTTTGTTATTTTAATGTGTTTTAAAAGTTTGTGTTAATGTTCTCTAGTTTGTTTTATGTAGGGGATGTGGGAGGGAGTCGGACGAAACGTCCATCAATCTCTTACCTTGCCGGATATTGGATTGTTTTCCGGATCGCATCTCCAGTCGCTCTGCGGCCTAACATCATGGATCTGGAGGCCTTGCTGGAGGTCTCGACTTTGAGGCCCACCACAGGGACGTGGACTTACAATCGGAGCCTGCGATCCCTTGCCTGGGATTGACGCTCCAACCGCGGCCTGCAGATTTCACCATCGAGGAGCTCGCAGTCTCGGGTAGGGATGGATGACGTTCAAACCTAGGTAATTTCGTTCAAACCTAGGTTTGAATGACAATACATAGCATTCCATTCCATGTCGGGTAGCTCCAATTACGCAGAATGTTTCGACCAGACATGGGGTCCTATCGCTTGGCGCGAGGGAGCAGGGATCCCCCCCCCCCCCCCCCCCCCCGATGCAGGAGCTTGATTGCCCTGACGCGGAGGCCCGATCGGCGGCTGCGGGAGCCAGGCTGGAAGGCTCGATGCACCCGACCACTGGAGAACAAAGAAGGGAAGGGGTTGAATTTTTTTTCGCCTTCCATCACAGTGGGGAATGTGGAAGACTTACTGTGGTGGATGTTTATGTTAAAATGTATTTTGTGTGTTCTGTTGCTTTTTATTGGTATGCCTGGAAGGCAAAAAAAAATCCTCGTATGTTGCAAAACATACTTGGCTAATAAAGTATTATTATGATTATGATTATGATAACGCCTGACCCCGTCCTAATCAATCATCTATCTATCTTTGTATTAAAAATATCTGTTGACTTGGCCTCCACGGCCTTCTGTGACAATGAATTCCACAGATTGGTCCTTTTATTCTGAGGCTATGATCTATGGTCCTAGACTCTCCCACTTGTGGAAACATCCTTTCCACATCCACTTTACCCAAGCCTTTCACTATCGGTAAATTTCAATGAGGTCTATCCTCATCCTTCTGAACTACAGTGAGTAGAGCCCCGGCGATGTCAAACGCTCATCACATGTTAACGCACTGATTCATGGGATCATTCTAGTAGACCTCCTCTGGACCTTCTCCAGTGCCAACACATATAACCTCAGGGCATTCAATATGTTTCACAATGCTCCAACTGCGGTCTGCCAATGACTTATAAAGCCTTAGCATTATTCTTGTATTCGCTGTTCTTCTATTCCAGTCCTATCTAAATAAATGCTAAATGCAAAAAACGTATTCAATACATCTGGCATTTCGTTATTCCCCATTGCTACTTCTGCAACGTCTTTTCCAGCGATCCACTATCCATTCTTGCCTCTGTTTTACTATTCATATATCTGGAAACATTTGCTATTGTCTTTTATATAATCAGCTAGCTTACCTTCATATTTCATCTTTAGGCCCTGTTTATCATTTTCGTTACCCTCTGTTGTTTTCCAATCCTCGAGCTTCCCACTAATTTTGCAAGATTATGCTCTGCAATCTTTTAGATATATGCTGTCTTTAACTTCCCTATTAACCATGGTCACCTCATTCTGCCCTTAGAATCGTCCTTTCTTCTATATTACTCCCAGAAATTCCCGCTATAGGTGACTTTCTGGCAACATCTTACAACTTCCAAGTCTCTGAAATGTCGGATCTCACCCCAAGGTGACTTCCTATTTAATATTGTTTATTAGGATGTCAGGGTTAAGGTTTGAAATGGTGACTGAGAAAGTGGGTTAAAAGATGAGAGGTATGGTCAGAAAAAAACACTGGTGGACTTTGGAATTGGAGGATTGCTGTTTAGGACTGATATGGAAAATGGTTTTCTCTGGGGGAAGGTGAAACATTTAGCTTCTCCACCCCCGATGGTTGGTCGCTGAGGTCATTCAACAGAGTGGTCATTTTTTGGATATTAAAGTAATCAAGGGTTAGTTTGGGAGCGCTGAGATAAAAGTCCAGTATGACCTTGATCAAAGGTGGTGCAGTTTTCTTTGGCCAAATTGTCTCCTCCAAGTGGTGTAGAATGACCACAGAGTGAACAAGGGGAGATGTTAATAGTTGAGGAGGAGAACGTGGGGCAATATCCAGTTTTGAGAGTCTGTGATGTCCACGATGGAACGGCCAATCATTAAATAGTTCAATACTGAACATAGATCCATTGACAATGGTGAACATAGGTCAATTGACAATGGTAAACATAGGTCCATTGACAATGGTGAACATGGGTCCATTGACAATGGTGAACATGGGTCCATTGACAATGGTGAACGTAGTTCCATTGACAATGGGGAACATAGGTCCATTGACAATGGTGAACATGGGTCCATTGACTCATGGTGAACATAGGTCCATTGACAATGGTGAACGTAGATCCATTGACAATGGTGAACATAGGTCCATTGACAATGGTGAACATGGGTCCTTTGACAATGGTGAACATAGGTCCATTGACAATGGTGAACATGGGTCAATTGACAATGGTGAACATGGGTCAATTGACAATGGTGAAAACGTTTGCTTTGAAAATGGTAAAGATGTTTGCATTGACAATGGTGAACATGGGTCCATTGACAATGGTGAACGTAGTTCCATTGACAATGGTGAACATAGGTCCATTGACAATGGTGAACATGGGTCCGTTGACAATGGTGTACCCTGGCCTGTTGAAAATGCTGAAGATGGGTCCATTGACAATTGTGATCATGGGTCTTGGAACGGAAAGCCACATCATGAGAACAGATATGTATTTGCTGCTATCATTTCAGAATATGCATCTCTATATTTCAATTTCATTAATGTGAAGCGTACGTGGCGATAATTTTGTGTTTTGAGACATCCTGTACCAGCCTTGTTGACTTTAAGGGGCTTGTGTTGAATGTGTTCAGCAAATTATCATAAACGCCCCATACAAGTGCGGATAATTTTGTGTTCTGAGACATCCTGTACCAGCCTTGTTGACGTTAAGGGGCATTGTGATGAATGTATTCAGAAAATTATCATACAAAGCCCCAACATGCCCCAGTCTACTTTAATGTCAGAAAATGTTGTTAGCAATTTGAACTCGATTCAGATCCGGTGCCTTTTGAAGCTGAGGTGCTGTCCCTTGGAAATGTAGATGTGTCTGTGAAACGATCCACTGCTATTGTCCTCCGAAGCCCAGGACGATGAAATGGTGGTGAGTTCTCACTTGTTTCTCAAGTTCTCTCTTGCCCTCATCAAGTAAAACAAGATTATTTGTCTCGACAACTCGGTCTGTTCCCAAGGCAATTCAGCCGATCCTTCTCTGATTTCAATGTATTGCTTGTTGTCTTGTTTCTGGTGTACCCATTAACAAGCACCTCTCCCATCCCTCTAATTCCGTTTCCATCCAGTGATCTGGGGGACATACAGTGATCAATCAACCCAGCATCAGGACATCTTTTGGATATGGGGTGGGAACATGCAGTCAGTAATGAATCGCCTGTTAAAGTTGTCCCTGGGGTCCCACTTAATTCTCTCCTTTCACATCTTAAACCTATGTTCTCTTGTGTTAGAATATTTACCCTGGGGAAAGACTGTGAGGTTCATTTGATCCATGCCGTTTATGATCTTGTATACCTCAACAAGGTCACCCCTCAGCCTCCTACGCTCCTATCCATCAGCGATAAGACAGAATTCCTCCTCATAGGCTCCAAAGCCACATTCTGCAAAATCAATAACCCCTCTCTCACCATCGACGGCAGCACTGTCTCCCCATCTCCCCAGGCCCGCAACCTTGGTGTGATATTTGATTCCACCCTCTCCCTTGAGCCTCACATCCGCCATGTCATTAAAACCTCCTTCTTTCATCTCCGCAACATCGTCAAACTCAGACCCTCTCTCACACCTCCCGCTGCTGAAAAACTCATCCATGCCTTCATCTCCTCCCGACTGGACTATTGCAACTCACTTCTCCTTGGCATCAGCTCCACCTACATCAACCGACTCCAACTGGTCCAGAACGCAGCCGCCCGACTCATCACCCACACCAAATCCTGGCATCACATCACTCCAGTCCTCAAACAACTTCACTGGCTTCCCATCTCCCACCGGATCACCTACAAAATCCTGATCCTCACCTACAAAGCCCTCTACCATCTGCCTCCCCCCCCCCCCCATATCTCACTGACCTCCTCTCCCCCTACCAACCCTCACGGTCCCTCAGATCCACTTCAGCCGGTCTCCTCTCCATCCACAATTCCAACCTCCGCAGTTTTGGGGACAGAGCCTTCTCCAGGGCAGCTCCCAGGCTCTGGAACCCCCTCCCCCAACTGATCCGCAATTCCGTGTCCCTCACCATCTTCCAGTCCCGCCTCAAGACCCATCTCTTCACCTCTGCCTATCCTTAGCCCCACGTCCCCCTCCCTTTTCATCTGTGCATTAATTGCCTCATATTGTGTTTTGTATTGAATTCTGTCTTTACTTTGTGTACTAGTCATGCCTCTACTATTTATTTCATTCCCCTTACATGTTTTTCCTCTACCTGCTAAATTTCTGTAAGGTGTCCTTGAGACTCTTGAAAGGCGCCCATAAATAAAATGTATTATTATTATTATTATTAAGGATAAAGTCCCGGACTTTCCAACCACTCCCTAGAACTAAAGTCCACTGCCCAGGTAACATCCTGGTGAATCTCGTCTCCAACTGGAGGTAACTGGAGGTACCACTGTCCCAGCAGCACTACATTTTGATCGTGTCGTTTCTACCCCGGCAGCATCGCTCTGATTTGCCTGCACGCATTGGCCTGCCAGTCTGGAGTATTCTCTGCACATAGTGAAGGTCACTAGTCCTCAGCCCCTTCTTGTGAACGTGGTCACAACATCATTCGTGGATTCATGCCCAAGAAGCCTCAGGATTTCCTGAACTTGTTTTGCATCTACACAGGGGGTGGAAAGGGAATCGCAGAGTCGCGCAGCAGTCCGTCAACCCAGCTCGTTCATGACACTTAAGAAGGCCCAGCTCAGGCAGTTAGTTCATTTGTCCATGTTTACCCACTGTCACTCTAATCCTTTCTTATTCATTACCTGTCCATATTTTAGTTTAGTTTGAGTTTAGATTATTGTCATGTGTACCGAGGTACAGTTGTAAAGTTTTTGGTGCTGTGCCTTCCTGTCAGCAGACAGACTATCATATCATATTATCTATATTACTAAAAGTCTGTTCTTGACCGGTTTTGACCATCTGTGCTGCGATTTCCGAGAGGACGCCGCTACCTACGGCCGTCATTTTTGGCCACCTTGCTCAGAGCCCCCCTCAGCCGTATGTGTGCCGAGGATTTTTCCCGTCGATGAAAAATGACAGATATATTAATGATTTTACAAAATTCCCCATTCTCTCTGCTGCCCCTGCTGGCGGCATGGGGGAGGGACTATAAAACCAGGAAGTGGTGTGGTTCAATCAGTGCCTGCAAGCTGGAGGAAGGCAGAGGGTCACGTTTCTCTGAGCTGTGAATAACACTGAACACATGTGCACTCAAATGTAAGTGTCCTTAGTGGTTCTAAAACGCTTGCAGAATGTGTCTATTGGTTCTAAAATGTTTGCAAAAAGTGTTTATTGGTTCTAAAATGTTTGCAAAAAGTGTCTCTTTTGGTTCTACAATGCTTGCAGAATGTGTCTTTTTTGGTTCTGAAATATGTTTTTAGATTCTCCCCTCCCCCTTTCCTCTCCCCCTGTCCTCTCCCCCCCTGTCCTCTCCCCCCCTCTCCTTCTCCCCCTCTCCCCCTCCCCCTCTCCTCCACCCCCCTCTCCTCCCCCCCTCTCCTCCACCCCCTCTCCTCCCCCCCTCTCCTCTCTCCCCTCTCCTCTCCCCCCACTCTCCTCTCCCCCTCTCCTCCCCCACCTCTCCTCCCCCCTCTCCTCTCCCCCCACTCTCCTCTCCCCCCCACTCTCCTCTCCCCCCTCTCCTACCCCCTCTCCTCTCCCCTCCTCTCCTCTCACCCTTCTCCTCTCCTCTCCCCCCCTCTCCTCTCCTCCCCCTCTCCTCTCCCCCTCTTCCCCCTCCTCTCCACTATTCACCCCCTCTCCTCTCCCCGCTCTCCCCCCTCTCCTCTCCTCTCACCCCCTCCCCTCCCCCCTCCCCCCACTCTCTCTCCCGCCTCTTTTTCTCCCCCCCTCCTCTCCATCTCCTCCCCCACCATTCTTCACCTAAACCACCTCCCCTCCACACACCCCTACCCCCTTCCCTCCACCCTCCCTCCCCCTCCCTGCTCCTCACCTCTCCCCCTCCCCTCTCAGCACACCCCCTCTTTCCCCTCTCCCCTCTCTCCCCCTCTCTCCCCCTCTCTCCTCCTCTCTCCCCCTCTCTCCCCCTTCTCGCCCCACTCTCCCCCCTCTCCCCCCTCTCCCCTCTCCTCTCCCCCCTCACCTACCCCCTCTCCTCTCCCCCCTGTCCTCCTCACTGCCCGTCCTCTCTCCCCCCTCTCCTCCTCCCCCCTCTCCTCCCCCTCTCCTCCTCCCCCTCCTCTCCTCTCCCCCCTCTCCTCTCCCCCTCTCCTCCCCCCCTCTCCTCCCCCCTCTCCTCTCCCCCTCTCCTCTCCTCCCCCCTCTCCTCTCCCCCTCTCCTCTCCCCCTCTCCTCCCCCCTCTCCTCCCCTCTCCTCTCCCCCTCCTCCCCCTCTCCTCTCCCCCCTCTCCTCTCCCCCCTCTCCTCCCCCCCTCCTCTCCGCTCCCCCTCTCCTCTCCCTCTCTCCTCTTCCTATCCCCCCTCTCCTATCCCCCCTCTCCTCTCCCCCACTCTCCCCCCTCTCCTCTCCCCCCCTCCCCCCCTCTCCCCTCATCTCCTCTACTCCCCCCTCCTCCCCCCTTCTCCTCCCCCTATCCTCACCCCATCTCCTCCCCCACCTCTTCCCCTCCCCTCTCAGCACACCCCCTCCCTCCCCCTCTCTCCCTCTCTCTCTTCCCCTCTCCCCCCTCTCTCTCCCTCTCCCACCCTCTCTCTCCCTCTCTCTCTCCTTCTCTCTCTCCCGCTCTTCCCCCCTCTCTCCCCCTCTCTCCCGCTCTCTCCCCCTCTCTCCCGCTCTCTCCCGCTCTCTCCCCATCTCTCCCCCTTCTCGCCCCCCTCTCCCCCCCTCTCCCCCCCTCTCCCCCCTCTCCCCCCTCTATCCCCATCCATCCCCTCCCCCACCCTTCCTCCCTCCCCTAACCCCCCTCCCCTCCACACCCCCTACCCTCTTCCCTCCACACTCCCCCCTCCCTCCCCCTCCCTGCTCCCCACCTCACCCCCTCTCAGCACCCCCTCTCTCTCCCCCTCACTCTCACCCTCTCTCTCTCCTCACCTCCTCTCCCACCTTTCCCCCCTCACCCACTCTCATATCCTCCTCACCACCCCCCTATCCCTCTTGACCCTCTCTCTGTGTCTCTGTCTCTCTCTCTGCCTCTGCCCCTTCTCTCTCTGCCCTCACTCTCTACCCCCACCCGCCCCCCCCCCCCCTTTCTAGATGTGTCTGCAAGTTAGGGGCTATGCGTCAGTAGATAGGGTGGTTATGGGGTAAAAGGAGCAAATTAATAATATTAATATAATATCAAGGGGGTAATTAGCGTGAGTGGGGGGGGGGGATAGTTAGTGTGTGTGACGCTGCGTGCCGCACCCCCCCCCCCCCCCCACACACACACACAACCGCACATTGGGGGAACAGACCCAACGGGTCTGCACTTGGTCTAGTATATTATATATTTATTAAAAAGTCTGATCTCGTGCATGTGTATATGCGTATATGTGTATATATGTGTGTATATGTGGATGGCCTTACATCTTCGTAAAAACACTCTGCGGTAATGATTACATTTTTACATGTACCTATTGACATTTTTCCCCTCGAGGCAGAGATCACATTTACTGAACATGTTATGCTTTATTTATCAACTTATTCTCGTCTCATTACTGATTAAAAGTCTAAAAAAGTAAAAAGGACTGAAATTAAAATGACCAGCTTCAACTGATGATGTCACAATGGCAGTGATCACCCTCACTAAATATATCATCCTATATTTGACACGTTATTCACGATTATAGCTTTAAAATGCCAACGTTCAGAAGATCTTTACATATTCTGATTCACATTTCCCCCCCCCTCTAGACAGAGAACACATTCACTGAACATGTTATGCTTTATTTCTCTACTCGTTACTGATTAAACTTCAAAAAAATCAAGACTATGAATTTAAAACGACCAGCTTCAAATGACGACCTCATCTGGAAAGACTGCTTCGGTCCTTAAATGGAGTCAAGGGGGGAGGTAAAGCGACAAGTGTAGCATTTCCTGAAACCTCACCTCCTCCAACCTCATCTAATGCATCCGCTGCTCGAGATGTCAGCTGCTATACGTCGGTGAGACCAAGCGTAGGCTTGGCGATAGCTTCAGCGTACACCTTCGCTCGGTTCGCAATAATCAACCTGATCTCCCGGTGGCACAGCACTTCAACTTCCCCTCCCGAATCCGACCTTTCTCTCCTGGGCCTCCTCCATGGCCAGAGTGAGGACCACCGTAAATTGGAGGAGGAGCACCTCATATTTCGCTTGCGCAGTTTGCACCACAACGGTATGAACACTGACTTCTCTCATTTCAGGTAGTCCTTACTTTCTCCTCCCCTTCTCAGTTCTCCCTCAGCCCACTGGCTCCACCTCTTCCTTTCTTCTTCTCGCAACACCACCCCCCCCCCCCCCCCCCCCCCCCACCCTCATATCAGTCTGAAGAAGGGTTTAGACCCGAAACATTGCCTATTTCCTTCGCTCCATAGATGCTGCCTCACCCGCTGTGTTTCTCCAGCAGTTTTGTCTACCTTCGTTTTTCCGGCATCTGCAGTTCCTTCTTAAACAGAGATGAACGGTACAATGTTCAGTGCAAGATAATGTCCGATTAAAGATCATCCGAGGGTCTCCAATGAGGTAGATGATAGGTGTGGTCTTCTCTCTATTTGGTGATTTCATGGTTCAATTACCAGGTAATAACTGAGAATAATCTGTCCCTGAATCAGGAGAGGTGTTTTCATATTTATGTAGGTCTTGCCTGATGGGAGAGGGGAGCAGAGGGAGTATTGGGGGTGAGACTGGTCCTTGATTATGCCGGTTGCCTTACCAAGGCAGCGTGACGGTTTGTTGGAATTAATGGAAGAGAGGTTGGTTTGCGCGATGGTCTGGGCTGCGTCCACAATTTTCTGCAATTCCTTACGTGTCCTGGATGGAGATGTTCCCAATCCTTGCTGTGATGCATCACAACAATTTTTATGGCACATCAGGAGAAGTTGGTGAGAAATTCTGGGGACATATCGCATTGAAGAAGTGTCTCCACTCGCAACACCGTTCCAGATCATTGCTTTGACATGTCTCAAACAGGACATGTCACTGGAGATATTAACTCCAAGGAGCTCAATGCTTTCAACCGTCTCTACTTCAGCGCTGTCAATAAACATATGCACCAGGGTATGTGAACCACTTTGCTACCTGAAGTCGATCACTATCTCCTTTGTCTTGCTTGAGGGAGAGATTGATGCATTGGCACCAGGATATGAGGTTACCAATCTCATACCTGTACCCCATCTGATCATTATTTGACATCCAGCGCCCTACAGTGGTGTCGTCTGCGAATTCCCGTAAATTTAGTTGGATTTATATTTGACAGCACAGCTGTGGGTATATAATGAGTGTAAGTGGGTGGTTTTGCAGATAGTGAAGATGGTTGTGGAATATTGCAGGAGGATCTTGATCAATTGGCCTAGTGGGCTGTGGAAAGTTGATGGAATTTAATGCAGAAAAATGCGAGGTGTTGTATTTTGGGAAGTCTAACATGGGCAGGACCGACACAATCAATGGTAGGGCTCTGGGTGGTGTTGTAGACCTAGACATGCGGGTGCATAATTCCCTGAAGGCTGCGTCACAGGTAGATTGGGTGGTCAAAAAGGCTTATGGCACGTTGGCCTTCATCAGCCACAGCATTGAGTATAGAGGTTAGGAGGTCATTGAAACATAGAAAATAGGTGCAGGAGTAGGCCAGTCGGCCATTCGAGCCTGCACCGCCATTCAATATGATCATGGCTGATCATCCAACTCAGTATCATGTACCTGCCTTCTCTCCATACCCCCTGATCCCTTTAGCCACAAGGGCCACATCTAACTCCCTATTAAATATAGCCAATGAACTGGCCTCAACTACCTTCTGTGGCAGAGAGTTGCAGAGATTCACCACTCTCTGTGTGAAAACTGTTTTTCTCATCTCGGTCCTAAAAGATTTCCCCTTTACCCTTAAACTGTGACCCCTTATCCTGGACTTCCCCAACATCGGGAACAATCTTCCTGCATCTAGCATGTCCAGCACCTTAAGAATTTTGTAAGTTTCTATAAGATCCCCACTCAATTTTCTAAATTCTAGCGAGTACAAGCCGAGTCTATCCAGTCCTTCATCAAATGAAAGTCCTGACATCCCAGGAATCAGTCTGGTGAACCTTCTCTGTACTCCCTCTATGGCAATAATGTATTTCCTCAGATTTGGTGACCAAAACTGTACGCAATACTCCAGGTGTGGTCTGACCAAGACCCTGTACAACTGCAGTAGAACCTTCCTGCTCCTATACTCAAATCCTTTTGCTATGAATGCTAACATACCATTCGCTTTCTTCACTGTCTGCTGCACCTGCGTGCCTACTTTCAATGACTGGTGTACCATGACACCCAGGTTTCGTTGCATCTCCCCTTTTCCTAATGTCATGTCCCCCAGGTCATGTTGCAGTTGTATAAGACGTTGGTTCGGCAACATTTAGAGTATTGTGTTCAGTTCTGGGCACCTTGTTATCGGAAAGATGTTGTCAAGCTGGAAACGGTAAAGGGAAGATTTACGAGGATGTTGCCAGGTCTAGAGGATCTGAACAATAGGGAGAGGTTGAGTAGGCTGGGAGTCTATTCCTGATCTTATAGAAGTGTATAAAATCGTGAGAGGAATAGATCGGGTAAATGCATAGAGTCTCTTCCCAGAGTAGGTGAATCGATGATCAGAGGACACATGTTTATGGTGAAGGGGAAAATATTTAATAGGAATCTGAGGGGTGACAATCACACTAAGGGTGGTGGATGTATGGAACAGACTGCCAGAGGAGTTAGTTGTGGCATGGCCTATCCCAACATTTAAGAAGCAGTTAGACAAGTACATGGATAGGGCAGGTTTGGAGTGGTATGGCCCAAATGCAGGAGGTTTGGATGTTAATTGGCTTGGTGCGGGATCTGTGGGTCGAAGGGCCTGTTTCCACGCTATATCTCAAAAACTATTTTAAAAAAAACTAAATAACTCCATCTGCTCCGTCCCTGTTGCCACGGTCAGTGAGCTGTGGACATAGATTCCAGGATCCCTCTGTACATCAAAACAATTAAGGGTCTTGTGGTCAACTCAATGCTTCTGTGCACCCAAAATGCAACCTCTCACACACAACCTTACTCGGAATAAACTCCATCTGACATTTATAACCATATAACCATATAACAATTACAGCACGGAAACAGGCCAACTCGGCCCTTCTACTCCGTGCCGGTCACTTATTCTCCCCTAGTCCCATCTACCTGCACTCAAACCATAACCCTCCATTCCTTTCCCGTCCATATACATATCCAATTTATTTTTAAATGATAAAATCGAACCTGCCTCCACCACTGCCACTGGAAGCTCATTCACACAGCTACCACTCTCTGAGTAAAGAAGCTCCCCCTCATGTTACCCCTAAACTTCTGTCCCTTAATTCTCAAGTCATTCTCATTTCTGCAATCTATTTCCTGCTGCATCCTTTAGCAGCCTACCTGACTTCCCCGACACCAGCAATTTTGGTCAGCTTTTAAAGGAATGGCATGCAAACTAACTCCTGTTGAGAAGTGCTGCATTTTCCCACCCAACAGTGAATGTGGCTTTGCAGGGATATGCGATCCATTCCAGCACCGTGTACCCGGCGGTGGACAAACGAGCCATTGACGGTGACAATAATTCAGATGCGCGGCAACATTCCTACAGGAAAGCAACTACCCTTGGTGGACGGTACACAAAATTGCTGGGGAAACTCAGCGGGTGCAGCAGCATCTATGGAGCGAAGGAAATAGGCGACGTTTCGGGCCGAAACCCTTCTTCAGACCCTATTCCAGCATCTGCAGTTCCCTTTTGTACCCTTGGTGGACAGTGGGCTTGAGGGGAATCTACGCCGTGTCAATGGTAAGATTCACCAACATGAAGGACTTTTGCTCCGACCGGCTGCTGGGAGCTCAGATCTACGTCTATCAGAAGCCGAAAGTATTCAGTGGTAAATGCTGGCTACTTTTCTTAATTTGGTATTGATTTATTATTGCCATGCGTAACGAATTACATTGAAAAGGTTTTGTTGTGCGCAATCCAGTCAAATCATGCTGTACACAAGCACCATTAAGCCATACACATGTGCAACAGGTAGTGCAAAGAGAAACATTCGAGGGTGCAGGATGTAGTTTTGGGGCTACACCCTAGCTCATAGGAGGACAGACAGATCAATAATCGGATTACAAAGCGGAAGAAGCTGTTCCAGAATCTGGTGGTACAGAGTAACTATAAGGCTTTCTGATTTAAATGTTTCGTTGTTGCTGTAGGATTTTGAGAGCTCAGTGGAACATGTGTTTCTATCTCAGTGAACAGAAAGCTAGACAATACAGTGTTGATCCAGGGGTGAAGCACAGGGAGACAAGGCCTGGACAACTAATTCTGAGCTCTGGGCGGCTAACAAAAACATGTCTGAATGCTGACCCGTATTGGGTAAATTTTGGTCGGAGGAGTTCAACAAATTAATGCTTTTACAGCACAGTGGAGACACAAGAGACTACATATCTTGAGAGAAACGCAAGGTGCTGGCGGACGTCAGCCTGTCAGGCAGTGTCGGTGGAGGGAATGGACACAGCGTTTTAAGTTGTGACCCTCTTTTCAGACAAGGGAATGCAAGCCTCTTCAATGTAACAGTAGCCGTGAACCGCTAAGATTGTCGACAAACTCACTTTGGCATTGGTCCCCTTTGGAGATGCAAATGTGCCATACTTGGAGTCATAGACACTTATAGAGCGTCACAGATCGTGTCCCTCAGGCCAAGACAGCCATGTTGACCAGGACGGCTGTCTACCATGTTCATTTGCCTGCATTAATCCCGTATCAATACCATTCTTTCCTACCCAAATAGTTTTTAAATGTTGAATGTGTATCTGCCTCTGCCGTCTCCTCTGCCCTTTAGTTCCACCTAACCATTCTCCATGAAAACAATATTGCCCCTCAATCTCTACTTAGTCTTCGCCCTCTCAACTTAAACCTCTGCCACCTTGGTTAAGTCCCCCCTGCTCTATGAAAAACGTAATTTTACTGTGTTACTTATTGTCTCAGCCTCAACGGGTCATTCATCAGCCTTCTACAGTCCAATGAGAACAACCCTAGCTTATCTAATCTTTCCTTGTTACTGAAACACTATTATCAGCTTCTTGGAGATGTTCTTCTGCAGTGGAGTGATCAGAACTGCAAACAACACTCCAAGGGCTGACAGTGGAGGCAGCATTTAAAATACCCCCAGACAGGTTCATGGTTAGGAAAGGTTTAGATACACAGGCAAATGGGACTAGCTTAGATAGAGTCAAAAAGTGATACAGCATGGAAACAGGTCCTTCGTCCCAACTTGCCCACACCGACCAATATGTCCCAGCAAAACTAGTCCCAAATGCCTGCGTTTGGTCCATATCACTCCAAACCTATCTTATCCATGTACATGTCTAAGTGTTTCTTAAACCTTGGGATAGTCTCAACCTCAACTACTTCCTCTGGCAGCTTGTTCCATACACCCCTCACCCTTTGTGTGTCAAAGCTACCTCTCAGATGCCTATTAAACCTTTCCCTCTTAAACCTATGTCATCTGGTCTGCAATTCACTTACCCTGGGCAGGAGACTCTGTGCATGTAACCGATCTATTCCTTTCGTGAGTTTATACAATTCAATATGATCACCCCGTTTCCTCCTGCACTCCAAGGAATAGAGTTCTATCCGATTCAACCTCTCCCTATAGATCAGACCCTGTATCCTTGGTAGCATCCTCGTAAATCTTATCTGCACCCTTTTCATCTTGACAACATCTTTCCGATAACATGGTGACCTGAACTGGACGCGATACTCTGCATGCGTCTCACCAATATTCAACTGCAAAGTGATCTGCCAACCTTTACGCCCAATAAGAGCTTAAGACAGTTATGGATAGGGACAGAGAGGGCCCACCTGTTAAAATGCTCAAACTGCTTTATCCAACATGGAACAAATAATGCGGCTGAAATGTATCCTCACAGTGTACAGTATCAGTTAGGATGTGACTTTTTATAAGTAAGCGTAAGTTTATTATGATTTAAAAATCAATCTATAATAACATTTTATGTAATGCTTTATTTGCAAAAATAATTGCTATGGGGTAATCTGAGCCTAACTCTAAAACTCAATGTGTCGACCAAGCATACCAATTGCTTCTACGCTGCCATATCCACCAGTGTCGCCACTTACATGGGACTATGAATGTCCTCGGGATTTATCTGTAAACCATAATTCCTTACACCCCTGCTATTTTTTCCTGGACCAACCACATTGCAGCAACGCCAAAGGAAACACACCAATCTTCATACTTCTTCAGGATGCTGAGGGAGATCCACAGGTCATACAGGTTGGGATGAGGGAGGAAACCAGAGCCCCCGGAGAAAATCCATTCACCCACAGGGAGAAAGTACAAACTCCTTACAGACAGCACGCATATTCAGGACTGACCCCGGGTCTCTGGTGCTTAAAGGCAGAGGTCTACTGCTGTGCCACTGTGCAGAGTTGTTAGAGACATGCCAAACTTCCTTAGTCTTCTGAGGAGGTAGAGGTATTGATGTGATTTCCTGATCATAGCTTCAATGTGGTTGGTGACATGTTGCTGGTGATATTTATGCTTAAGAACTTGAAGCTGTCGACAATCTTGACTTCGGCACCATTGATAAACTTTGGAGAGATGCTGCCTAGATTGGAGCATTTTGTCTATCAAGCGAGGTTTGACAAACTTGGATTGTTTTAAATGGAACATCGGAGGCTGAGAGGATATGTGACAGAAGTATATAAAATTATGAGAGGCATAGATAGTGTGGATAATCAGAACATTATTCCCAGGGTGCAAATGTCAAATACATGAGGGTTTAGCTTTAAGGTGAGAGTCGGTATGTTTCCAAGGGATGTGTGTGTGGCACGATTTATACACAGAGAACAGTGGGTGCATGGAATGCAATGTCAGAGGTGCTGGTCAAGGCAGATACTATTAAGAGGCTTTTGGATAAGCATATGAAGTTGCAGAAATTGAGGGTTTAGAATCACATGCAGACAGAAGAGAATGGTTTAACTTGACATCATGTGCGGTATAGATATTGTGGGTCGAAGGGCCTGTTTTTGTGTGGTACTTTCCATGTCTCTATATTCTATCTTTCTGACTGTGGTGTGAACACCACCGCAATTCCTCAACTTCAGAATTAGTTATTCCATCATTCTAATGTAGAGATGATTGTCAACACCATATTATAATGTTTTTATTTTATTTACTCCGTTTCATCCTGACTGCCCACATCCTGCAGAAAACACACAGCACCAATCCGGTGGCGCTGTTGCTGGCCTCCTCCGCCTTCAGTCTGGAAACTTTTTTATTTTTTGTTATGTTTAAAGTATGTTTTGGGGTTTTTTTGTTTTGTGTGTGGGAAGAGGGGGTGGTAAGGGGGAAACCGTCCTTCAGTCGACTTCAGGAGGGCGGGAAAACAACATCACACTCCGCTGTCTATTGATGGAGCTGCTGTGGAGAGGGTCAGCAGTGTGAAGTTCCTAGGACTCCACCTGGCGGATGACCTGACCTCTACGACCAACAACACAGCAGTGGTCAAAAGAGCCCAGCAGCGGCTCCACCCTCTCCGGAGACTAAAGGAAGCAGGTCTCCCTACTGCTCATTTAAGAACCTTCTACAGGGGCACAATCGAAAGCATAATGACCTACGGCATCACTTCCTGGTTCGGGAGCTGCAAGGCTTACGAACAATATCAACTCAACAGGATAGTGAAGACCGCCAGCAGGATCATTGGTGCCCCACTCCCTTTCCTGTTGGAGATATACAAGAAGCGGAGCATCAGTAGAGCCATCTCCATCATCCAGGACCCCTACCACCTATCACACCACATCTTCTCCATTCTGCCATCTGGGAAGAGGTACAGGAGCACCAGCTGCAAAACCAGCAGGATGCTCCACAGCTTCTTCCCACAGGCAATAAGACTGATTAACGGACTTTGTCCCCTACCCAAATATCGTTCACCAACACATTCAACCTCGTCCATACTTTGACAGCTAGGCGGCTGAGAGGATATGTGACAGAAGTATATGGAAATTATAAGAGCCCCCCCCCCCCCCCCCCCCCCCCCCCCCCCCCCCCCGCGGCCTACCCACTGGATTGGCGTAGCCTTTTCTGCCGGGGCCGACCAGAGCGCCAGCCACGGCGGTGCAGCGCTGGATACATCGCGGAGCGGGCGATGCCTAACCTGGGATCGCCGTTTGGAGCTCTGGAGTGTTGGACCTGCTGCATCGACATTGCGGATCTGTTGTTCGCAGAGCTCCCAACGCGGGCGGCGCTGACAAAAATCGCGGGGTCCTGCGATACTTTGTCGGGGGTCGCCAGCGTGAATCTCCGCCCAGCTCGGCCTGTGGACTTCAGAGCCGCGGACTCCAGTGGGAGGTGGCCGATTTAGAGGTCCGGGTCGCTGAGGATGTTCTCCCGTTCGACGTCGGGGTTTCATCATTCCCGGGGAGAGGGCCTGAACATCGGGCCACCCGTAGCGGCGACTATGGGGTGCTCGGGTGGCCCCGACTACGGGTGAACATCTGGGAAGATCATCCAGGAGGTTGAGTAGACTTTGGTTCCTTCCCTCACAGTGCGGAACTTTGGTGCCGTTGTGGGGATGTTAGTGTCGTGGACTTCTGTGTTTTTACTTTTTTTAATCTGTATGACTGTAAGGAAAATAGCATTTTGTTGTCTCTGGACAATGACAATATATTGAATCCAATCCAAAATCCAATCCAATCCAAGTTACCTGCCTTTTCTTCAACGGACAAAAAAATCACAGCTTTCGAATCAAGTATAGACTCCTTGTTTCAGTCACCAAGGCATTTGAGCCAAAGACTCACACTTTACTCACCAAGGCACTTCTTTCTACTCACCAGGGCCGCTCCGCTACAGCTGCACTTGTTTTTAATCTCTTACCTAATTAACTATTTTTGGGCTAATTAGTAAATTACCTGAACCTGGGTCTTGGCGCACTTTTTAAACTCTTTCCCTGTGACTCACCTTCTTTCTCACGGACTTTCAAGCTAATAGTTTCTCCTCTCTGCCTCTCCTTGCTGCTTCTCCGAGCTCCATGTAAGGACTAGAAAATCTGTTGAGATTGTCCTGACTGCTACCCGCTTAATGCTATTTCCTGGACTCGTTTTGCCCTTCTGATCTCCTTGTTCAGTTTACTCCTTAGTTCCCGAAACGCTCCAAGGATGCGCTTGTACCAGCTACCCAGACCTGTGGCATGCATCCTGCTTGTTTGTGACCAATGCCTCAATTTCCCTCGTCAGTCAAGCTAACTTACGTTCGCCTGCTTTGCCCTTCACTGTAACGGGGATGAACGTATCCTGAGCTTTTGTCAGCACACTTTTAAAAACATCCCATTTGGCCGATATTCCTTCTACTTAAATAACCTGCTCCAGTTATCTTGAGCGAGACCTGTTCTCATAACCTCAAAGTTGGCCTTACCCCACCTGAGCATTTTAACCCGTGAGCCCTCTCTGTCCCTATCAATAACTATCTTAAACTTAATCGAACTGTGGTCACTAATCCGAAAAGGCTAGTCCACACACACTTCCCAATTAACTTGCCCTTCCCGAGGTGCCAATACCAGATCATTACTCTCACATGTGGTGCTTGAGAAAAATCTCCTGAACACCTTTGAGGAATTGCGCCCTGTTTAAACCCTTCTCATTATAATTTTCCCAGTCAATATTGGGAAAGTTAAAATCCCTGTTATTGTCATGTGTACCGAGCTGCAGAGGAAAACGTTGTTTTTTTATGTTGTCTAATAATTTCAGATAAATACAATCAAGCTAAACGGAAGTACAAATGGAAGAGCAAAGGGGAAGATACAGATTGCAGAATATAGTTCTCCGCATTGTAGCGCATCAGTGCCATTGACAAAGTCCAATGTACCCAATGGGGATAGGCAAATTAGACAATATCTTAACTTATGGAAGAACTGTTCTGAAGCCTGTTAACAGAGGGTAAATAACCGTTCCTGTGTCTGGCGCAGCGCGCTCTCAATCCTCTCCAGCTTTATTTCCACAAGAGCAGGGAGATGAAGGAGTGGCCGATGTGTGACGTCATTGATCATGTTGGTACTGTCTGAGACAGCATGAAATGTACATGGAGCCAATGGTGGGAAGTCTGGTCTGCATGATGGTTTGTGCTACATCTAAAAAATGCTGCAATTTAATGTGGTTTTGGGCAGAGCAATTCTCAGATCAAGCTTTAATGCATCCTATGTTCTCTATATTACATATGTAGCCCTTTGTAAAAGTAATTGGAAACATGTAGAATTTCTCAATCTCATTAAGTAACAGTTTGTGCCTTCTTGGCTGTCACATCAATATGGTTAGTCCGAGGAATTGTCGGTGAGGTTAATGTTAGAATCTTAAAGCTCTCAACCATTTCCACTTCAGCATCTTGATGCTAATTGGGACGTGTATCCCACAATGCTTTCTCAAGTCGGTAACTAGTTATTTCAGTTGCTGCGGAACATATCGATGATCCTATAACATGTAGTCTGAAGACGGGTTTTGGCCCGAAATGTTGCCTATTTCCTTCGCTCCATAGATGCTGCCTGTACCCGCTGAGTTTCTCCAGCATTTTTGTCTCCCTTTGATTTTCCAGCATCTGCAGTTCCTTCTTAAACAACAGATTATCCACTTGGGTTGTTATTAATTAACAAGGGGCATAGACAATAGTCAAGAGTGTTTTATTGTCACAAGTCCCAAAGAGGACCAATTAACGTCTTACTTGCAGCAGCATGACAGATATGTAAACATAATACTCTATGAAACCTACAATAAACAATTAAAACAAGTTCAGTATATATATATAGGTTTCCGAACCAGGCCTCAGTGCCACCATTCAATATGCCCACTATTTTATACCCGAAATGTTTAAGAGAGCTTTCGTTTAAATACCGGATCTCCTCAATTTTCTCAGGAAGTAGATGCATTGATGGGCTTCCTTTATGATTGCATCAATGTGCTGAGTCCCGGGCAGATGTTCCCAGATGTGCACGCCCGCGGTCTGTAGCTTGTGAGTCTATCCTTCACCATTCCGTCGATGAAGACAGGTTTGTGGAGCCCCATCCTTGTCAATTCCTTGATCTTCCTGATGTTGAGAGCAAGGTTATTTTTTTAGCATCATTTAGTCGTTCGATCTCCCTCCGACACTCTGATTCGTCGTCATCTGTAATTTGTCCAACAATAGTACTGTCGTTGGGAATCTTGAAGACTGAGTTCTCACTGTGTCTGGGTGCACAGTCGTGAAACCATGGATGAGAGGGAAACATGTAGGCCGACATGACAGGTGGAAGATGATGGGTGTGTGGAAAGCGCTGCCAGAGGTGGAGGTGGATAAAATGGCAATAGGGCAAGAACATGTTGAGAGTTTTATGGATAGGAAAGGTATTTGGGGCCCAATGGTGGGAAATAAAACCAGCTCAGCAGGACATCGTGATCGGAACGAATGAAATAATTGATGGAATAATTCAGAGGATCAGGCAGCATCTGTGGAGGGAATGGTTAAGTGTAGTTTCGAGTCAGGCCGTTCTTCAGAGATATGGGGACCTGACAAAGCATGGCAAGCGATAGGTAGCTCTGCAGTGTAGGTACCCAGTGTGAAGAGGTGAGGTGGAGGGAGGTTGTGGGGCAAGAGCTTGCAAGCCATATTTGGATGCAGGTAAGGAGGGGTTGATTGGAAATAGAATCAGGAGGGATGGGAAGAGGAGTCAGGCAACAGGGACTTATTGACAGATGGGTGAAGTAAATGGCAACGGCTAGAAGTGAAAAGGAAACAAAAGGGTGCAAGATGAGGAAAGAAGAGGAGTAAAATTGCATCATGCTTTGGATCTAAAGTTCTATGGCCCTGTTTAATTATGGTTCTATGAAAATATATGTTATTAAATTCATTGTCCATTATACTGTTGTCAGTCTCCTTCGACCAACACAACATGCAGATTAATGTTTCCCATAGAGTCATAGGGGGGCAATGGATCAGCGTTCTCGTCGCGCCCCCCGTCAGTACCCAGGCTCGCCTGGGGAAGCCAATGATCCTTCCAGCAGACTAAATTCTACAAGACGACGCCTGAGAGCCAAGTCAAAGAATCCTAGTCATTATCCCAAAGCCGAAAGCAGCAACAACGACCAGCCTCAAGAGCACCTAGCAGTTGGACCTGCTCCCCGAATACTACAACTGAATGTTGAAGGCCTCTCTGCAGCCAAGCGACGCCTCATCGAAGTCCTCGCCCACCAACACTCCATTGGCGTCATCTGTCAACCCACCCACGGCTCGACTTCCATCTAGACGACCAATTTGGGGGAACCCACCACCAGCTGATTTCACCATCCAATCAGCTTGGAAAACGGAATGGGAGTCCAAGGACGTCCCAAATAAACATCTGGTGTCAGACCCCATCCTACCGGTCCCTGGCACCAATCTCCCAAGGAAGCAGTGGACGACGCTGAGTGGATTCAGGACTGGACATGGCCCCTGCTTGGCCAGCCTTCACAAGTGGAGCAGCAGCCCAACCCCACGGTGTGCTTGTGGAGAGCAGCAAACAATGCAACACATCATTGAAGCATGCCCTCAACAAAGACTCAAAGGAGGAATTGTCACCCTTCATACAGCAGATCAAGAGGCAACTGCTTGGCTAAAGGACTTTGCATTCGTTAAATAAATAGAGTCATAGGATCAGAGAGTGATACAGTGTGGAAACAGGCCCTTTAGCCCAACATGCCCACAGCTGCCAACAAGTCCCAGCTACATTAGTCCACCTGACCGTGTTTGGTCCACATCCTTCCAAACCTGTCCTATCCATGTTCCTGTCATACTATTTCTCAAATGTTGGGATAGTCCCTGCCAGAATAACCTCCTCTGGCAACTTGTTCCATACACTCACGACTCTCGGTGAATATGTTCCCTTTCACCTTAAATCTATGTTCTCTGTTCCTCGATTCACCTACTCTGGGCAAGACACCTGGTGCATCTATCCGATCAATTGCTCTCACGTTTTTATATAGCTGCATATGGATACCACTCATCCTCCTGCACTCAAAGGAACAGAGTTGCAGCCTACTTACCCTATATCTCAGACCATCTAGACCTGGCAACATCTAAATAAATCTTTCAGCACCCATTCTAGCTTGACAACATCTTCCATATAGTATGGTGCCCAGAAGTGAGCACAATACACCAGAATATTCTGGACTTTTTTAAGGTTGTAACCATCAACAAGGACAAGGGAGAGCCAGTGGATGTAGTGTACCTGGACTTTCAGAAAGCATTTGATAAGGTCCCACATTAGGGATTAGTGGGCAAAGGCTCGCTGCTGGGACCGCAGCTATTTACAATAACCATCAATGGTTTTACAATATATATCTGGTAGGGATTCAAAGTGACATTAGCAAATTTGCAGATGACGCAAAGCTGGATGGCAGTGTGAAGTGTGAGGAGGATGCTATGAGGATGCTGGGTGACTTGGACAGGTTGGGTGAGTTCGCAGATGCATGGCAGATGCAGTTTAATGTGGATAAATGTGAGGTTATCCACTTTGGTGGCAAATACAGGAAACCAGAGTATTATCTAAATGGTGTCAAGTTGGGAAAAGTGGAGGTACAGCGGCATCTGGTGGTCCTTGTTCATCAGTCACTGAAAGTAAGCAAGCAGGTAAAGCAGCTAGTGAAGAAAGCGAATGGCATCTTGGCCTTCATAACAAGTGGAGTTGAGTATAGGAGCAAAGAGGTCCTTCCGCAGTTGTATAGAGCCCTAGTGAGACCACACGTGGAGTATTGTGTGCAGTTTTGGTCTCCAAACTTGAGGAAGGACATTCTTGCTATTGAGGGAGTGCAGTGTAAGTTCACGAGGTTAATTAACGGGATGGCGGGACTGTCATATGTTGATAGATTGGAGCGGCTGGGCTTGTATACTCTGGAAATACGAAGGATGGGAGGGGAGCATTGAAACATATAAGATTATTAAGGGCTTGGACACTCTAGAGGCAGGAAACATGTTCCCAATGTTGGGGGAGTCCAGAACCAGGGGCCATAGTTTAAGAATAAGTGGTAAGCCATTTAGAACGGAGTTGATGAAAACCTTCTACACACAGTGAGCAGCAAGTGCGGGGAATTATGTGCCTCAGAAGGCGGTGGAGGCTAGTTCTTGGATGCTTTCAAGAGAGAGGTGGATAAATGATATGAGGAGGAAGGCAAGAAAGGGGTACTGATTGTGGATGATCAGCAATGATCACATTGAAAGGCGGTGCTGGCTCGAAGGGCAGAATTGCCTACTCATGCACCCGTTGTCTGTTGTCTATTATCTGCAAGTTTGCTAATCTTGTCGTGTATGTTCTCATTCACATAATTGATATAGTTGACAAAGAATAATGGGCGCAACACCAAAGCTTTGAGGAACACCACTAGTCACAGGATTCCAGTCTGAGAAGCAGCATTCCACCATCGCCATTTGCTTCCTCCCATGAAGTCATTTTTTTTTAAATCCATTCAGCTATCTTTCCTTGGATTACATGCGATATAAACTTCCAAAGCAGCCTGCCATATGGACCATTGTTGAATGTTTTGCTGAATTCCATATGTACAACATCTACAGCACTGCCCTCGTCAACTTTTTTGCTCACGTCTTCCAAAAACTCAATCAGATTTGTAACGCATGGCTTCCCACGTCCCAAACAATAATGACCATCCATGATCATCCCTTCTTCGTCTAAATGCATGTATATACTATCCCTCAGAATAATCTCTTGTAAAATTCCAATTACACATTTTCAGCTCACTGGCCTATGGTTTTCAGCATTTTCCCTGCAGCCCTACTTGAATAGAGGCACAACATTTGCCACCCACAGTATACCGGAACCTCTCCTGCACTTACTGGTAATTCGCAATCTGGGCACCCGCAAATTCATCACAGGTTCCCACAATGTCCTCTGATATATCCGATCAAGTCTACCTTCACACACGAATGTAATGACATTTGCTATTCCTCCGCAACACACCTTCGATACCTTCCGTTCTGTACTTGCTCCATTAAGATGCTGAACCCTATGAGCCTGTAGTCTAATCTCAGCAGTGTGCAGCATCAGCCATTCATTCAGAGTTCTCCGAGGGTCGCCTCCTTATTGTGGTGGAGAGCCTATGTGTGTCCGAGATCCTGCGAGCTGTACTCTCTGGAGTGCCGGCGACTGTCAAATTCGCGGCACTCGCCTGAAAAAACTGGACCCGGAACGGCGACTGTCAGAGTGCAATACACACACACACACACACACACACAGACACACACACGCGTGCACGCACAAACACACACACACACACACACACATACACACAAACCCACACACACACACACACACACACACACACACACACACACACACACACACACACGCACGTCGCAAAGTCGGGGGCCAGGGAAAGAGGGGGCGCTGTCTGAAATTCACACGGCGCACAACCAAGCTGATGCGGACACACCGTGATGAACAGGAAGGTTAAAACAGCTAGCACTGTGTACGGTAAGTACTTTAAAATAGGGGGTGGCGGGAGATGGGGGGGGGGGAGAAAGGGGGAGAAGTGGGGGGAGAAATAGGTGGAGAAGGGGGGAGAAGGAGTTGAGACACCTTTAAGAAGCCAGACAACTTTTAATAAACCAGAGATACACTGCTGTGATGTTTGGTGGGCATTTAACATTACCGGTCGGTTATCCTTGGTTCTGAAAACTCGTGCTTACGTTTTTTATCCCCTATGAGCCAATGATAATGCCCGGTCAGCAAAGGCGATTGACTAAAACTACATACGACCACCTTGACTACCTACAACTCCACGGCGACCCCACTACAACTGCACCCACGATTACAGGATCAACAATTTTCTCCATGGCGACCAATTTTTGGTCGCAGAAATGTTTTCAACATGTTGAAAATTTTGCCGCGACCATACTGAAGCCATGATTTGTTCCCAGAATGCCGGAATTCCTCGCGCCCATGAAGGTGACTCATCAGAGACCACCAGCGAACATGTGGCGACCATGTGGGGATCAGGGGGCCCAGTGTGCCCGAGATCCTGCGAGCTGTACCCTCTGGAGTTGTTCTCTGGCAGGATATCCCATATTGGAAGGCTAAGGGGGATACGCAGCCCAAGAATAAGACCTCGATGATGGAACAGGTGTTGGATGGTGACGGGCGAACGGGTGGAGCTCAACAACGCTGAGAAGGCTGCAACTAGGAGAAACTTCAGGCCATGGTGTAGTCCATGTCCTTACACGCGGGACAGCTTCTTCGAAGGACTGAGTTGTTGCTATCCATGCACAAGTCTCCCACGTTAAAGGATGTCACACACTGAAGTCTACCTGGACGGACAAATTCTGTGGATTAATCTTCAGCCGTCTGTAGACCCACAGGAAGGAGCAGCCAGGAGCACAATCATACAAAACCAAGTGATCAATGATCATGGCGAGGACAGAGCGGGGATTCCCAACAAGCAGCGTGTCGGGAATGTTCCTGGCAAACGGGGCCAAGCCCTGCAGCAGGCCTGGCTCGACTGCCGCGGAAGATGGACCCAGTCACCCGATTTGCCCTTCTCGCCTGGCGTGCAATTAGACACTGGCCCCCGGCCACTGGCAGCGGTGCCCACGGACAACCGCCCACACACTGGGTTACGCTGGTGAGCGAGGAGGGCCAACTAGCGTGAAGTAGGTCGTCAAAGGTGAGGAGAGGCGCCGGAGAGGAAGATAATGGGCCTGTCCCGCTTAGGCAATTTTTATTTTGAGTGACTACAGGGGACTACCGCACATTTTTCAACATGTTGAAAAATTATCAGCGACAGTGGCGATACTTTTTGCTGTCGTAGGTGTTGTCGTAGGTTGTCGCCAGGTGGCTTAGGTGAATTCCATTTAAAATCGTCACAATTTGTCGCATAAATAGTCGCCTCAGTGGGACAGGCCCATTAGGAGGGTCGCCTGACAGCAACATGGGCCGTCGTGAGCGAGGAGGGATTTTGCAGTTTGAGGAGGACCTGGGACAGACGTTAGAGGGACGTTTAAGAGCGAGGAGACCCGGCGTGGTTGTGTGTGTGTGTGTGGGGGGGGGGGGGGGGGGGGACTGCTGCCATGTGCGGTATGTTTGGCATGTTCTGTAAACCTTTGTAACTTTGACAGCGTCAAAACGTGGCGACACTGATGTATTGTCCAGGTGAGGCCTGCGACATGACTTAACGGTTGCATGCAAAGCAAATCATTTCACTGTAGTTAGGTACATGTGACAATAAGGAATCATTGAATCATTGATATTGATTGTTTGTACCCGACCTGAGACCACATCACGATCTGCGACCTCATTGATGTTCATTCTTTATTTACTACTACACTAGTGTGACATTTCCGGTTCTCGTTACAACAGAATGATCTTTTTCTACACGGATATACCACATGTTGGTGCTGGCCAGATTTGGAGCGAAATACATTAAATACTATTGGAACAACAATTTAAACAGCATCTGTGAAGACAGAGGGACGGGCCACATTGCAGCTACATTTGGTTCAGTCCCGGGAAAAACGTACTGGTGAAAGACCATTTCGTTAATTTGGCTCTCCTGTACGCATATGTTAAAGACATCCACCTCAGATACGGTCAGGAATTTCTGAGATCCAGGGATGATAATGTTCACAACCCGGCCGCCCACTCCGTGACAAGCGACGTAGATTGTCTGTTCAGAACTGGGGTAGCCATCGCTTTTCTGAAAGAG
Organism: Amblyraja radiata; assembly: GCF_010909765.2. Lineage (NCBI taxonomy): Eukaryota > Metazoa > Chordata > Chondrichthyes > Rajiformes > Rajidae > Amblyraja > Amblyraja radiata. Next base: position 3,147,126 of record NC_045957.1, on the reverse strand, counting down.
ATCAAGTTAACGAGGTCAGAACC